>NW_023425350.1:58026976-58304476 GCF_014108415.1 Molossus molossus | reverse complement strand
GCTTCACAGGGGAATTTTTCCTAAACATTCAAAGAAGAACTAATACCCTTTCTCCTTAAAATATTTCAAAAAATTCAAGAAGAAGAAGGAAGACTCCCAAACTTGTTTTATGAGGACAGCATAATTCTAATCCAAAACCAGAAAAAGACACTACAAAACATAAAAACTACAGGCCAATATCCCTGATGAACATAGATGCCAAAATCCTGAACAAAATACTAGCAAATCGAATCCAGCAATGCATTAAAAAAAATTATTCACCATGAGCAAGTGGGATTCATGCCAGGGATACAAGGCTGGTAAAATATTCGCAAATCAATAAACGTGATACATCACATAAATAAAATGAAAGATAAAAATCATATGATCATATCAATAGATGCTGAAAAAGCATTTGACAAAATCCAGCACCCACTTCTGATAAAAACGCTCAGCAATCTGAGAATAGAGGGATCATATCTCGACATAAAAGGACATATATGAAAGACCTACAGCCAACATCATACTCAATGGGCAAATCTAAAAGCATTTCCCTTAAGAACAGAAACAAGACAGAGATGCCCACTTTCACCACTCTTATTTAGCATAGTACTAGAGGTCTTAGCCACCACAATCAGACAGGAAGAAAAAATAAAAGAGATCCAAATTGAAAAGGAGGAAGTAAAACTGTCATTATTCACAGATGACATGATATTATACATAGAAAACCCTAAAGACTCCATCAAAAATATACTAGACTTACTAAATGAATTTGGTAAAGTAGCAGGATACAAAATTAATGTCAAGAAACCAATGACATTCTTATACACCAATGATGAAGTCACAGCAAGAGAAACTAAAAAAAACAATCCCATTCAACATCACAGCAAAAAAAATTAAGCTACCTAGGAATAAACTTAACCAAAAAAATAAAGGACCTATTTGCAGAAAACTACAGGTCATTAAAAAAAGAAATAGAGGAAGATATAATAAAGTGGAAGCACATACCTTGTTCATGAATTGGAAGAATTGACATCATTAAAATGTATATCCTACCCAGATAATCTATAGATTCAATGCAATCTCCATCAAAATACCAACGACAAATCCTCAGCATAATGGATTTTTTAAAGTTTGAAATCTTCTGTCTCTGAAACTTCCCTGTGTCTTAAAGAAAATCTACTTTCTAAGATTTCAGCTGGAATGGGTATTTTACTGGTAAATAAGAGGATGATTGAAAATTCATAAACATGGTGATACAAAGTAAATTCTCTGGTGCCAGACTAGAGTCAGCATCCTTACACTTACCTGTGATCTGGCAAAGTTATTTAATCTCACCAGGTCACAGAAGCTTCATGGGCACAATGGGGTTTTTTTTTTTTTTTTTCCAAATCTTTATTGTTGGATGTAAAATGTATTACAGATGTTCCACATTTTTCCCCCATTGACCCCCTCCTCCCCACTCCCGCCCCCCTCCCACCCTTTCCCACACTATTGTCTGTCTTCTTCTGAGCACAAGTAGTAAAAATAATGTGCATTTTCACAATTAGGGTCCACTGTTAGTTGAAAGAGATACCTATCATTTATAATATCTTTCCAAATGAGTCTGTTAAGACATTTATAGTTAGAGAAGAATTATGAATACTTTTAATTTTGCATATTAATGTAAAAGTGTTGCTTACAAGATTGCATGGAATGTTGGATTAAAAATATTTTGTTTTTCAGTCCAACATTAGAGAGCCTGGAACATAATAAAAGCTGAATAAAATATTGTTGAAATATTTTCCAAATAATGATAATAAAAGGCAAGAAGGAAATAAACTACATTAACTTTATAATTATGATTTGATGTTACTGTTTGATGAGAGTTTTTGTTTGTTTATTTTTTTACCTAAGTAACCAAGTGTGCTTTATTCCTTTTGTTATTGCAATAGCCTGTGTTAGGTTTTTCAGCAAAGTCTATTTCCAGACAGAGTTCCACTTACAAAAACAGTACTAATGATTCCTGACAAGTACCTATTTGTATCAGCTGGAGGGAAGGGTCAAAGTTTTCTTCCTTTACACCTGGGACCACCTACTTAAAGAAGATTATCAACAGATTAGCTATGTCTTTAGTTTTCAAAAACTAAAAGTACATCATGGTGAGGGAAAAAAGTACGTTGGAGAAATGTTTCTTCTACAAAAAAGCATTAGAGCAACTTATCAAAAATATCTTGAATCAGAGAAGGAAACTGATAATCTACATTATCTGAGCCAGATTATTTCTGTTAAATTATGTATTGTTAAAAAAATGATACTTAAAGCAGAAACTATAATTAGTGCCTGTAGCAAAGAAAAACATTACTCTTATATCACAATAGAGTCACTGTAACATTTAGCCTTGTAAACGATAATCAATAGTTGATTTTGAGAATGTTGCAAATTCTTACAAATCCTCAGCATAATGGATTTTTTAAAGTTTGAAATCTTCTGTCTCTGAAACTTCCCTGTGTCTTAAAGAAAATCTACTTGCTAAGATTTCAGCTGGAATGGGTATTTTACTGGTAAATAAGAGGATGATTGAAAATTCATAAACATGGTGATACAGAGTAAATTCTCTGGTGCCAGACTAGAGTCAGCATCCTTACACTTACCTGTGATCTGGCAAAGTTATTTAATCTCACCAGGTCACAGAAGCTTCATGGGCACAATGGTTTTTTTGTTTTTGTTTTTGTTTTTCCAAATCTTTATTGTTGGATGTAAAATGTATTACAGATGTTCCACATTTTTCCCCCATTGACCCCCTCCTCCCCACTCCCGCCCCCCTCCCACCCTTTCCCACACTATTGTCTGTGTCCATTGGTTATGCATATAAGTTCTTTGGTTTATTTCCTCCCACCCCCCGCCCCAACCCCCTTCCCTTTGAGGTTTGTCAGTCTAGCAATGAATTTGTGCTTCTTAATCTCTTCACCTTTTTCACCCATTCCCCCAACCCCATTCCCAACTGGCAACCAATAAAATGTTCTCTGTATCTATGAGAATGTTTCTGTTCTTCCTGTTCATTTTGTTTGTAGATTCCATTGTTGATAGATATGTATTCATTGCCATTTTGTTTGTTCATACATTTTATCTTTTTCTTCAAAAAGACCCTTCATCATTTCATATAATAACGGTTTGGTGGTGATGAACTCCTTTAACTTTTTCTTGTCTGGGAAAGTTTTGGTATGTCCATCGATTCTAAATGACAGCTTTGCAGGATAGAGTAATTTTGGTTGTAGGTTCTTGGTTTTCATCACTCTGAATATTTCTTGCCACTCCCTTCTGGCCTGCAAAGTTTCTTTTGAGAAATCAGCTGACAGCCTAATGGGTACTCCCTTGTAGGTAACTAGCTGCCTTTCTCTTGCTGCTTTTAATATTCTCTCGTTGTCTTGAACCTTTTGCATTTTGATGATGATGTGTCTTGGTGTGTGCCTCTTGGGGTTCATCTTGTTTGGGACTCTCTGTGCTTCCTGGACTTGTATGTCTGTTTCCTTCACCAAGTGAGGAAAGTTTTCTGCCATTATTGTTTCAAACAGGTTTTCGATTTCTTGTTCTCTCTCTTCTCCTTCGGGCACCCCCAAGATGCGAATGTTGGCACGCTTGAAGTTATCCCAGAGGCTCCTTACTCTATCCTCATTTTTTTGGATTCTTTTTTCTTTTTGCTGTTCTGATTGGGGATTTTTTGCTTCCTTATATTCCAAATCGATGGTTTGCTCCTTGGATCTACATACTCTATTATTGAAGCTGTGTAAATTATTCTTTATTTCAGTTAATGCCTCCTTTAATTCTAACTGTGTATCCATGATTTCTAACTGGTACTTTTTTATGCTCTTTAGGCCCTCACTAAGTTCACTGAGGTTCTCACTAAGTTCATTGAGCATCCTTATAAGCAGTATTTTGAACTCAGTATCTGTTAGGTTGCTTATCTCCCTTTCGCTTAGTTCTTTTATTGGGGTTTTGTTCTGTTCTTTCATTTGGGACCTGTTTCTTTGTCTCCTCATTTTGGCTGCCTCCCTGTGTTTGTTTCTGTGTATTACTTAATGAGAGGTATGGGCTCGCTGAGACCCGGTGCTGCTCGTTTGAAAGAATTTAGAAAAAACCTGAAGCAGGATCCAAGGCCGGCCAATCCTATGGTTAAGCAAGTGGCAACAGCTTGAAAGTTGGGTGGGGCGGGGCCTCAGGGAGTCACCAGGGCGGGGCTACCAGTGTGAGCCAGGTTGCTGGAGTCCCAGATATGGCTTCTGTCTGCCGCCACCGGGAAGGGCTCACCAAAGGAACAAAGGCCTCTGACAGCACGTTTGTCCCCGAGGAAGCCCCCTCTCCAGCGCTCGCTCCAGTGCCAAACCGCTCAGTTCTTCCCTGTATGTCTCTGTTGCCCCTCGAGCTGCCTCCCCTCCGAGCTTAGAGGGAGACAGTCCGATAAGTCCGTGTGCGGGCTCTTTAGGGAGCTGCCTGGGGCTCCAGCCGCTTCAGCTTCCCTGAGCCTCAGTTTCCGCTGGCTTTTCCAGCCAGAAGTTATGGGGACTTCTCTTCCTGGCACTGGAACCCTGAACGGGGCACCTGGTGTGGGACGGGGACCCCTCAGTCCTCAGGAAGGACCTTCCCAGCCGCGGGATCCTCCTGATTTTTATCCACCACGCTTGGGTGTGGGACCAGCCCGTCTCGCAGCTGCGCGCTCCCCGCCGCTGCGCCGCAGCACCCCCTCGTGCCGCCGCCCGTCCTACCGGTCTGGATGTAGCTGCTTTATTTTTTTTCCTTAGTTCCGTAGTTGTACGACTTCCAATCAGCTTGATTTCAGGCTGTTTTGAATGATGGTTGTTCTTTAGTTTAGTTGTAACTTTGATGTGGTTGTGGGAGGACGCGATACCGCGTTTACCTACGCCGCCATCTTGACCGGAAGTCTCCACAATGGGTTTTAAATGTGATAATAGACAAGAGCAAGACAAATGTGGGTGAGAAAAAGAAGAAGAAGGAAAACACAAACTCTATGGTTCCTAATACATATGCAAGAGACTAAAATACTAAGGCTGAATCAAACAGTGATAGCAAAGAGTGAATATGTTATCAGAGAAAAGTGTAGGCAGTCTTTCTTTATTGTAAATGGGAGTGGGGTTCTTGAGATACTATTGGAATAGGCATTTCTGGAGGTCCCCACGAGAATTTGGGCTATGGCAGAAAGCTTTATTTCCAGGGAATTACATCTCTAAGTTTCCAAAGTCCCATTTCCAGCTATAGAAGTGTAGCTGGGGTGTCAGTAGAGCTAGGAGCAAAGCCAGTATCCAAAGTTTACTTTCCATGTTGCAGCCGGGTCCAGTTCAGTGTCAGGCTAGCTGCAGTCCATTAGTCCATTGTGTGGCATGTGGACCCCTCCACACAATGTGTGCCAGGAAGCAGGAGCGAGAAAGCCCCCACAAGCCAGGAGTCAAGTGTAACGCGCTAAGAGCATCAGAAGAATCAGGAGAAACCAAGATAGCTAACCCCTTTGTTTAGGCTGGGATTAAATATCCCAAATCTTCACACCCTTGTGGTGGCCATGCCCATTCTGGCCAATGACCCTTTCCCAGGTGTGACTGACAGGCAAGTACCTTCCTGACATCACCCTGCCTTTACTAGGTGTGCGTATATTCTTCTCCCTGTGCAGTCCCTTCCCTTAGAGATCTGTGGGGAATAGACCTGTGGCTCCCTGGAGGGAGGGAGGTAAACCTTCAGCTTCCTGGTGAAGCTACCCAAATGACATGCCTATTATATTTGCCCTCCCTTTTGCTCTTTCTTGCTATTAATAACTAACCAATTACAATAATATCAAATACACATTTAGTTTTCCGATTGTATTTTACTGATTGTTTTTAAGTTGAAAATTTTAATATCTATGCTTACCAGTACATACACATATTTAACAAATGAATACACCTGGAAGCAAAAATTTTAAAAGAAAACTTAACTTTTAAATCATTAAAGGGAAAACTAAAAGTATTGTTTACACAAATAAATATGGAAAAGAAGTAAATATAAAACCAAAATAATGAATTACTACACAGCATGAATAAGATAAAAGAAGTAAATCAAACATAGCAATTGTAACAATAAATGTCAAAGTTTTACATGACATTGTAAATTGATAAATCTGTCAGGCCCAGTAGAAAAACCAAAGGTTACAATATGCAGTATAAAAATGAAAATCTAAAGCTAGATGAATTGGAAAGAGACAAAACAAAATATACAAAAATGTATTGCAAAAATGAGCACAAGATAAGTAAGAATTATGATATTAATACAAAATCAGAATTTAAAGCACGAGAGGAAAACCAAAATATACATATATAGACATTTCTATTAACGAATGGAGCTCTTCTAATGAAAATGTGCCTCACGAATATCTTCAGCATTATATGAACAAATATATCAACAAACGTGCATCTACCTAATTTGTAACTGCTAAATTGTATTGTATGTTTTTACAATGACTGGTTTACCTACTTCCTCCATGCTTAGCATTCTAGAGATATCTACATTTCACAATATATATATCAAACCATCAGGTCAAATACCTTAAGTATATATAATCTTTATTTGTCAATTATACCTTAATAAATTGAGGAGTAATAAATAACAAATTGATGATATATAAATGATTGATAGATAGGTAGATAGATATATAGATAGATACATAGATGATGATAGAAGATAGATGATTGATAGATAGATAGATAGATAGATAGATAGATGATAGATAGATAGATAGATAGATAGATAGATGATAGATAGATAGATAGATAGATAGATAGATAGATGATAGATAGATAGATAGATAGATAGATGATAGATAGATGATAGATAGATAGATAGATAGATAGATGATGATAGATAGATGATAGATAGATAGATAGATAGATATAGATAGATAGATGATAGATAGATAAGCAGACAGCAACTGCAGCCAAAGGGCCTTCAGTAATGTGGTGGAAGTTGTGGGGAAGAGAAGCATCCTGTGAGAGCACGATTCGATTTCAGTCTGTTACTAAGCCTGTAAACATTGCACGAGTTTCTTAGTTAGCCACCACCACTGCTGGGACAGGATGGCTAGAATGGGATAATACTGCATCAAGTTAGGGCCTGGTTAACTAGTTTCCTTGAGATGCCGGGCTTCTTAAGAAGAAAGCTCTTCGGCATATTTCAGAATGGTCCCTTTTCTCTCCCCCTGAAATATGAGGGGATATTTCTCTGACAGTCACTGTGGGAACCTGGCAGAACTCCAGAGGCACATCTCATCATATTGTTGGCTCCCCCCTCCTTGGCCCCTCATGACTGGGTCCTCCTGGAGATTGTAGCTCAGTCTTTCTCACCGAGCTTCAGGAGTCCGGTTACAGGGCAAGTTTCCCGCCCAGGCACAGGTTCCCAGCTGGATTCCGTATACTTGGGAGGTCCATGCCAGGAAGCCTCGAGTTCCTGTGTTCACTGGTCTGTTTCTCCAGTCCTGAGGGCAGCCATTTGCCCTATGCCTTCTATCTCTCATGGATTAAAGAAAAGTTTTCCATTTTTTAATCTGTTTAGCTTCTATTTGTTGTCAGGACACGGTAATGAATTCCAAGCTCCTTACACGTAGAACCAGAAACAGGAGTCACCATGATATTTCCGAATGAAAATTTTGCAATACCACTTAATTGTAAAAGCCTTCAAACTATTGACGCTTACATTCACCCCAAAATAGTATACCATGGCATCCTGAATATCTGAAGCTGAAAGCGCTCAAGAACGTGAAAACAGCGGAAACAGAAAGCTCACTGACCTTCTCCCACGTGCCTTTCTTCCCCGAAACAGGCCGCATACCTTCCTGTGAAAGGACCTTCCCTGTGCCGGAGGAGGGAAGACACTCTCATCACCAGAGAAGGGGAAGTTGGGGCCAAGAAATTACTCATCTCACCTCATTATTTCTTTTATATATAATGGAAATATACTTGCAAAACAATATTATAAAAAATATAGGATTAAACATTTTATTTGCTATTTTTAAAAATTGAACATCATACAGCTATTAAAAGATCAATCATGAAATAATATTCAAGGAGATGCCACAAATACTTGAAAAATGATGTAGAGAGAAACCCTAACAATATAGTCTCATATATTTATCAGTTATCATTTATATATTTAATTGTTGTGTTCATCCTCACCCAAGGATACTTTTTTTAGAGCGAAAGGCAAGGGAGAGAGAGAGAAAGACAAAGAGAGAGAGAGAGAGAGAGAGAGAGAGAGAGAGAATTAGAAAGAGAGAGAAACATCAATGTGGATGTGGGAGAGACACATAGATTGGTTGCCTCTTACATGCATCCTGACAGGGGCCGGGATTAAACCTGCAATCCAGGTTTTGTGCCCTTGACCAGAATCAAACCCTTGACCTGAATCCAACCTTTGACCCTTTGGTGCCTGGGATGACACTCTAACCCCTGAGCCATACCAGCCAGGGCATTATTTATGTATTTATTATGAGATATTTATCTAAATTGAATAATTAAATATTGCCTTTTCCTCCAGGCAGCCCATTGCTAATGAAAGTAGGTTGAAAAAGACAGATGGAAACTTAACATTATTCAGCAGTTCAGATATGTGTCTGTAGCACTGTGCTTCACACACCAAGTCTTGTTAACTCTCCATAACAAGGCTGCTAGTTACAACCTATCGCACATCTTCAAGGGTTCACCACCAGAACAGTCCAAGATGCATGGAGTAGTCATTTGCAACGGGCAGCATGTTGTGCAACACAGTCTAACTCCCGACATCGGAGCAAGAAGGAGAGCTTAATGCTTTTCATTCTCCTTAATGTCTGGCGAAATTCTTCAGCACTTCCCAATATCTGCTTGCTTTCACTGCTGACCCAAACATAAAGTGGGACTCCTAAACTAGCAAAAAAGAAAAAAAAAAAAAAAAAAAAGATAGGCTATTAGAGAAACTGTGATTTTAAGAGCACTGGACTTCTAGAAAAAGGAAAAAGATATCTCTAAGAAAAAACACACACACAAAAACACCTTACATATCACAAAGAGATATCTCTCTCATCCATCGAAGAAAACCCCTTTAATTTAATGGCATTTCTTTTGCAGTGCAAATGCTTTAACTTCTTTATGGTGCAATCACAGGTAATGTGAGTAAGGCCCATTTGAATGATAAATAAGGATCAACTGTGAAGGAAAGGAAGGAAAGTTAATGAGCTGAAAAGTAGAAAGAAATGATTTTAGAATATGGTAGTGAAGGGTTTGGATATTGAAATTTTGAAAGAAGCAGAAGAGAGAGGGATGCACCAACTCGGACATCTTCTTTTTGTTATTGCTGCACCCAGAGCATCGCCCTGAATCACAGTGCCATTCTTAGTCTGAAAGGAGCCCGCGTGAATTTCAGCAAGTCCTCTTTTGTGTCGGTTCTTATGTTCTCTGTGAACTTCTCAAATATTCATACTAGTGAAGAGGTTTTTATTTCTTCAGCAGAATTCAGATCAACACAGGAATATCTTTGGGAAAAATCAACAAATAAACCAGTGATTAGCTAAACTACCCCTTTCATTTATTTTTCTTCTTCCTTCTTTGCAGCTCCTTTCCTTCCTCACTTTTTATTTCTATTTTTTTTTTCTTTATTAACCTTTAGAGAGAGAGGAAGGGAGAGGGAGAGAGAGATAGAAACATCAATGAGAGAGAACATTGATTGGCCGCCTTCTGCATGCCCCCCACCCCCTCCTGCATGCCCCTCACTGGGATTCTGGCCCACAATCTGGACATATCCCCTGACCAGGAATCGAACCACCAATGTCCTGGTGCATGGATCGATGCTCAACCACTGAGCCTCACCGGCCAGGCCCTTCCTCATTTGTCAAATTTCTTCCTTTCTTTTTTTCTTCCCACATTTGATGCTCATCTCCACGAATATTTGTTTCACTCCTTGAATGTGGTAGATCTTTTTCAGATGCTAAATATGAAAATCCAATGAGACTTTATTTCTGTGCCAAAGAAATTCATAGCATAATGTTTATATACCTATAAATAACTACCAAAAAAGAAAGCCAGTTTCACCATACATAACAGAAAGTAGCAAGTTGGCTAAATTTTAAATGATCAACTGCAACAACATAGGATGTATTTACTTAGGATTTTAATTTTGTTAATGAAGTATTTTAAGAAGGTGATGAAAATTATCTTTAATTAAACAGTATAGATGTGACTGTGAGAATGTTGGAGCTTTTGATATTCTTAATCTACTCCTGCTGTTTATATGTTACTTCTTGTTCATTTTCTGCATAGTAAAATTTCTGTGACTGTGGTTTTATTATCTGGAGGCATCAAGGGGCTCACACTCTAAGGCAGCATCCCCCTTTGGCCCGGTGGAAGTGGAATTCTTGGGGTGAGGCAAGGAAATGCATTTTCTGGGGGCCCCATGTAAAGATGGGGTTTCATGGAAAGCTTTATTGATGATGTAAAGTTAAGGGGGGTCCCTTCCAAGGTCCTATCTCTGACTGTCCTGCCATAGAAGAATTCCAGCTGTGTCTTCAGCAGAAGCAGAATGAAGGCCACTGTCCAGAATTTCTGTTCCATATTCAAGCACAGTTCAGTCCAGCATCTGGCTAGTTTAACATGTATTCTCAGCTGCTGTCCACTGTGTGTGGTGGTCACCCAGCCCTGAGCCATGTGACTACTTAAGGCCACATGGCTATGGAGAGAGAACAGGTGAGTACAAGCACACAAGAGCACAAGAGAGGGGGACTCTCTGTCCGGGGACTTGACCCTTCCAAGATTCTGTGCAATTGCAATGGCTCCACTACCCTGCTGCCAGTGAAAAATGAGTTCTTTTGCCATGTCGAGAGAAAAGAACTTCAAAGGCACATGAATGCAGAAGTTTAAACATGATGGCAAGATTTTACTGTGGGTAAGGGAAATGAACTCGAAGGAGATGTGGAGGAGAGGCAGGCACAAAAGGACACTCACGAGGCCTTTGTTAATCCTCCATATATCTCTTTGGTTCAGGTAAAGAACAAAGAAAGCACCATTCAAACTATCCAACCCGAATTCCAAACCTATTCCGGGTCTGGATTGGGCCCTCCTCCCAGCAAATTCTATTGGGGCTTCACGCCCTCTATCAATCCCATCACGTTTCCGATTGTTCCCAGACTAGACCCTGCCCCTCTGTTTCAGCACCCTGATGCCCACTGCGCATGTCCAAGTGTCATTACCTCATCTAATTTCTATTGCCTATGTGCCCAGCAGAAGAATTTCCTCCTCTCCCTCCAGTACCCGGCCTCCAGTACCCCCAGGGAGATATTCCTGTCCATTCCCAGCATTGAGTCTCTTCAGAGGCAGTTTCCCAGTGTGTGTGTAAGTCTTTTTCACAGTAAAATACATGGAATGCTGCCCTGCTACCTGCTTTGGCTTCCCAATTTATTAAGATTACCTAGTTCCCTTTTGCTTTCTTCTTTATATTAATAACTAACTACCTAAACTGACACTCCTAGCCAGTGATATTTTCCCCAGGCTAGACTGACAGGCAAGCAATTCCCCTAAGTCACCCTGACTTCCTGCCGGTGCACCCATGTCCCCTTTGTTCAATCCTTTCCCCAGTGATCTGCAGGGAATGGACCTGTGGTTTCCTGGGGAGTGTGAAGCTATAGCTTCCTGGTGAAACTTCCCAGATGACCATGTGTATAATGTCTGGCCTCCCCTTCGCGCTCTTCCTGTGATTAATATTAACTATCTAGTTACAACAATAACAGAAGGATGGGGGTGGGAGTTTTTGTGGAAGGAAAGGTCAGGGAAAATTAAAGCAATGTGGTATAAATTTATACATGCAGATTTATGTTTATTTGCATTTGCATTATTTCCTGTGGCGACTATTAATGTTTTCTTCAGATGTTAAGAAAGGCCTTGATTCTTCTAAGTTTAAAGACTATTTGTCTAAATTCAAACATAAACTAAATATGCTACTTTTAATTTTATTGGTCCTTTTATATATATTTTCAAGTTGTTCCATTAACAGATAGATATTTTAAGAATTTTGGGAAACACTCCAAAAAAGGAAGTATCTCTTCTCAATTGAAATTTTCTTTTCAAACTCTCTGCCTTAGCATAGCTTTGCACAATGCACTCACAGTAAGTATAATTTTGTTTCCAAAAATTTCATTTTCCATAATATCAGGATTATACTCTACACTAGTCCAATTACAGAGATTGACATTTTGGATTCTTTACAGGAAAATAATGCCTTGGCCATTTAATTCTATGTAAATATTTTATTTCTTATGGCTGAGGGAATAAAAATGTCATGCATTTTATCATCATATACCAATCCAAACATCTTCTTCCAAAAATCTGCAGTTTTGGATACTCTTTAGTTCGTGATGTAATATCTACATTGGTCAGTAAACATGACGGTGGCAGCAATGGCAGAAAATTAGCTGGACATAGAGAATTAATTAAACCTCCATAATGACTGAAACCAAAGCATTTCCTTTAAAAAGTCGGCACTTATTTTTTAATGCAACCCATAAGGATGTAAGGGAATACACAGTGGTGATTACATAGCAATGGAAAAGCTATTTTGGATCCAAAGCTAATAAATTGCAAAACAATTTAGATGTCGCTCTGTGTGCTTGCAAGTACCACTAATTCCAAGTTAGAGATATGCTTCGTTTTATTGATTGATTGATTGATTGATTGATAATCCTCACCCAAGGATATACTTATATATATATTTTTTAGAGAGAGAGGAAGGGAGAGAAAGTGACAGAGAGAGAGAGAGAGAGAGAGGAGAGCAAGAGAGGAACATTGATGTGAGAGAAACATCAACCATTTGCTTTCTGTATGAGGCCCAACCAGGGACTGAACCCACAATTTAGGTATGAGTGCTGACTTAGAATGGAGCTCACACCTTTCAGTGTATTGGACGACATTCCAACCAACTGAGCCACATCAGCCAGGGCAAGATATGCTTTATTTTTAAAGGACCGCACAGGTGATGCATTTTGACATCTTTTCTTCAATGTAATTGAAGAATTATAAGAAAGAAAAGCTTTACTGAGAGATCATTTCTCAGCCTCAGAAACGCCGCTTGAAACTTGGAGTCCTCAGGAGGAGGGCCATTTCTCGGTCATGCTTCTAAAGGTTTAAAAATCTAAGACTGGGTTTTGCTAAAATTTTAGTAGAGTAAGAGTATTCAAAGGGTGTGTTGCCCTGGCTGGTTTGGCTCAGCGGTTAGAGCGTCGGCCTGCGGTCTGGAGAGACCCCGGTTCGGTTCCCGCTAAGGGCATGTACCTCGGTTGCAGTTTGTCCCCTGCCCTGGTTGGTCGTGCTGGTGGCATCCACTCGATGTGTCCCTTCACGTCGATGTTTCTCTCTCTCTCTCCCTTCCTCTCTCCCTCCCACTCTATCTGAACAAAATATCAAAAAATGTCCTCGGGTGAGGGAAAACAAAAAACAAAGGGTGTGACCTGAGTCATAAAGTTTGCTCTTATAAATGAAATATTGTCCCTGTTATTTGACTACCACCCTGTCTCTCATTTCTTAAGGCCTGGTCTTCAGAAGACACTTATTTAAAAACATGTTGCGTGAGGCAAGAGCAGCTGTAGAAAATAAATGCTGGGTTTAATTTACCACAATTTATGCCTTTTCTCTGAAAGAAGAAAGCTGTAGACTTCCAGAATGAAAGGAGAAGAAAAATAAAATTTAATTAAGCCACCCACAGTGAGGGTGTGGCAAAGGTAGTACATTGATTTGTGAGACTATTTTTTCTCAATTTTCTTTTTTATATTCCCCAAATATATAAAGTGACAACTTAGTGCAACACACTGTGCTAAAATCCCATATGGCTCTAGGATAACAGTCCCTTGTTTCTTTATTTTTTTTATCCTCACCCGAGGACATTTTTCGACTTCTGTTCAGATAGAGTGGGAAGGAGAGAGGAAGAGAGAGAGAGAGAGAAACATTGACGTAAAAGGGACACATCCAGTGGCTGCCTCCCATAAGACCCCAACCAAGGTTGGAGACTAACCACAACCGAGGTATGTGCCCTAGACTGGAATCAAACCCGCGACTCATTGGTCTGTGAGCCGATGCTCTAACCACTAAGCAAAACTGGCCAGGGCTCCCTTGACTTTTTAATTACACTTTCTCATAGCTGAAACAGACAAGAAAATCATCAGTCTTTAATTCTAAAAGCAATCTATAATAATTGGAAAAACTACATGTAAGAGGTGGAAATGTTAAAGTATAGGCATACATAAATAAGGACAAACATAGTCACACCTGTCCTTTAATTTGAATCCCCCAAAGACATCATTTTTAATATTTCAGTGCACTAGGTGTATTAATTATATCACTAATATTTTTCTCCTTTCCCCAATCTATATCTGGCTGTAGCTTTATATGTTTTTTTTAATTATTATTAATTTTTCTTTATTGATTTTAGAGAGAGAAGAAGGAAGAAGGAAAGAGAGAGAAACATCGATGAGAGAAAACAGTGATTGACCACCCTCTGCATGCCCCACACTGGGGATCAGGCCCACAACCTGGCATGTGCCTTGACCAGGAATCGCACCAGCGACCTCTCTTGGTTCATGGGTCGACGCTCAACTACTGAACCACACCAGCTGGGTTAGCTCTATAGCTTTATTTGTATATTTCTGACAAAAAGTATAAAAGCAAATACTAGGGTCTGAGAGAGCTGGCAATGGAGAATCTACCCAATGCCAGAGCATCGTGGAGAAAAGGACATTTTGCACGGACTTGGAATTAAAGTGAGGATTAACATCTCCGTGCTCGTGAAAGATGATGAAAGTACAGCTTTCAGAATTTGTGAAAGCCTGACGGTGGAAAGAAATACAATGACTTCTGGAATGAAAATAAGTCCAGGGTAGTTGACATGAAAAGCTTAGGGGTTTCCAGAAGGCAACCGCTACTCTTGTGTAGTCAAGGCTAAAGAAAGTCGCTCCGGTAAGGTAAGTCACTGAAGGGTTTTAACCAAGTTCATAATATAAATACATTTCAACTATTAAATTATTAAGTCGAGGTGCAACATTGGGAGAAAAATGTGCTGCAAAAAAGTAGGTGGAGATAGAATAGTTAGAAAACAATTACGATGGTCCTAGTGAGCAAAGATGAGCTTTTGTACTAGGTTCATGGCAATAAAAATGAGATCCCTTAATGAGATAGAACATCAATAATTAAAACAGATACACACAACACACATACACATCTGCACACCCATGAAGCCAGAGAGAAATCTAAGTTGTCCATAGGGACTAAGGCAAAGGAGGCACCCCAAATGAGGCACCTGAATTTAAAGTACTAATTTCCTTTCCAAATTTGCCAAACCCAAGTGAAACCCACACATGTTAGTGGAAATACTACTCCACATTATCATTCACCAAAGACATGAGATATGTACATTTAAGACTGGAACTAAGGATCTTTTTACTTCTAAAATCTGTGATTCCATTTCTGATTTACCTAGCAGACTGGATGTTGGATTTCACAACTCTGTCTAAAATACTCCAGAAGTCATAAAAATGGATAAACATTTTATTTGTTATTTTTTTTATTTTATTTTTTTATCCTCACCCGAGGACATTTTTCCATTTTTTGTTCAGGTAGAGTGGGAGGGAGAGAGAGGAACAGAGAGAGAGAGAGAAACATCGACATGAAAGGGACACATCGAGTGGCTGCCACCCGCACAACCGACCAGGGCCGGGGACAAACTGCAACTGAGGTACGTGCCCTTAGCGGGAACCGAACCCGGGTCTCTCAGGACTGCAGGCCGATGCTCTAACTGCTGAGCCAAACCGGCCAGGGCTGGATAAACATTTTAAATAATTCATGGAAAGTGAGAACGATAGCCTCTTGTCAGAATCTGGAAGAAATTTCCAATTAATTAAAAGTGACAGTTGATTGATAAATCACTACCCACTCCAACCCACAAGCTGTATCCCTAGGTCACTTACAAAATAAAGCCTAAGCCTACAACATGATGGTGGTCAACTTCCCACACTGGCTCAGAAACCTGTTCCCTACCAACCATAAAAATAAGTTATTTCCCACCTTATATTCAAGTGAGAAATGTGAAGTTACCCTGTGAAATATCTCTTCCTCCCTAGTTTTGTTCAGTCTCTGATCTTCATCTATCCAGCCAATATTTATATAGCCTTTGATGGCATTGAACCAGAAATGGAAGGTACAGTCGTAATGAAGGCTTGCATTGGCCTTGTCTTCCTGGATTTAAGGTTTCAGAGAAACTAAAAATGTAAGACTAAAAGAACAAGACAGTAACTCACAAGTTGTACAACATTTTGAGTCTCAGAGCAATGATACTAAATGGTCTTCCCCGAATCTCCAAACTTATAGATAGTATCACAGTGGCCTGTATTCTTCTGTAGTTCTTTTCAGTCAAGTGTAATCTGTCTGAGCCCCGAAAATGTGTAGCTATTATCAGCATCACTTATCACTCATCACTTGTAACCCTGATACTACAAGGAGTTGAGAAATGGTTCACACATGGCCTGTGAAATAATAATATTTTATTTGTAAAAGGTTGCAAAGCAAAAATTGAAGAAGTAGGAGGAGAAAAAGTAGAAAGAGGGCGTTAGTGAAGGATGAGAAGGAGGAGGAGGAAAAACTGTGGGTCAGAAAATTTATGTGGCCCACAAAGCCTACAGTATTGGCTATTTGTCCTTTTACAGAGAAAGTTTGCTGACGTCGTTAGCACAAAGTAAAGTCCCACCAAACATGTACGGGATGAGAGAATGCATAAATGACATTTCAAGACACTTGGGCTTAAAGGTACAGTAACACAGATAGGGCCAGATACGCATATGCACTCAAATCATTAGCAATGGTGCCTGCTAGTTCTTGTGGTTTTCTATGAACTTGAACTGGTCAGAATAAAAACCAAAATACGTTTTAGGAAAGAGACAGTAAAAACAGCCAAGCTAAGAAATAAATGCCAGCTGGAAAGAAACAATTGGATATAAAATGACACATTATCTCAGTATATACCAACAAGATATTTAATAACATTCAGAAAACACTTCTAAAATAAAATGAAGGGATGCTTAGTAAACTCGGAGATGAAGAGTATTTGCCTATTTAAAAACATCTAGCTCCAGCTATGTGAGACAGAAAAAGCCTTTTTCAGTAGAATCAGAATATTTATAATTAGTAGAATTAGATATATTAAAGTATATCCAATATTATTTATACCATTTATTATTAACTAGATATTTTAAGCTGGGATGACTGCACAAAATAATGTTTCATCTCAGAGAAGTAAGCAAACAATGAGGTTAATAATATTAATTCTGTAGCAATAATGATTAGGTTTAAATATCAACTCTGATGGTTCCTGGCTGCGAAGAACACATCACTTTTTGTTACTATTAATTACTTCATCCACAAATAACAATATTAATAATACCTACTTTATAGCTGTATGAGAATTAAATGAATTAATAAAGGTAAAGGCTAACAAGAGAGACATATTAAGTATATTAAGCATTTATATCAGGAGTGGTGTCAGTAACTACTATGTAAATCTCCCAGATTTACTAAACTTAGAAAACAAATCACAGAGGTCACTTTGGTGTGACAAACAGATAATTTCAAATATTGTTGATTAGAGTACAAATTGAACCACCTTTTTGGACAGCAATTACACAACATTTTTTAATGACATAAAATCAGCAAATTTCGGCCATCCCAATTCTCCAAGTATTTATACTTGTAAATATCAGAAATGTGCAAAATATTGTATGGGCAATATTTTTTCTTAGGCACTATTTACAGTATAAAAATGGAAAAACTTAATGTCTTATAACCATGAAATGGTTATGTGTACCAGAGTATAGACAAATGATAAAAAGTTATGTAGCCATTCAAAACTATATTTTAGAAAGTTAATTATAGACATGGGAGAATACTTGCAATATAGTAAGGTGTTCCCACTCCTCCATTCCACCCCAAGCTGCTTTCAAGATTTTCTCTATTTGTCTTTGATGTTTTGCACTTTGAATATGATATACTCGGTATAGATACTATCCTGTTCTTTTTTTGTATTGTTTTGTTTTCCCTCTGAGCTGCCCAAATTTGTGGGTTTGAGTCTATCATAATTTTGATAGAATTCTCAACCAATGTTACTTCAAATATTTTGACTGCTTTATTCTTTCTTCTTTTTATGGTATTCCAATGAAATAGATGCCGTACCTTTAAAAATTGTCGAACAATTCTTGCATATTCTGCGTGTTGTTTTGTCTTTGCATTTCAGTTTACAAAGTTTCCATTAATATATCCTCAAGCTCACTGATTCTTCACTGTGTCCATTTTACTTGATGAGTCAAAAATATTCTTAATTTCTGTTAGTGTTTTTCATTTGTATCATTTCCTTTTGATTCTTTCTTTGAGTGTTCATTACTCTGCTTACATTAACTGTTTGTTGACACATGTTGTCTACTGTTAGCCATAACATTGATAATCATAATTTTTAAATTCTCTGATAATTTCAATTTCTGTACCATATCTGAGCTAAGTTTTGATGCTTGCTTTGACTCTCAGACTGTTATTACTTCTCTTTTTAAATGTTTTGTAATTTTTGTTAAAACTGACACATTTTATCATATAAGAATTGATGTAAACAGACCTTTAGCGTGAGAATTTTTATTAATCAGGCTAAATTTAAACAGTGTTTTATTTTATTGTAGCTATAAGTGACAGCAATTTCCAGTTTCTTAAATGCCTTCATTATTGTCTCCCCTGTTGTCTTTGTGTTCACCTAGGGACTTCTTAAATAGATTCTGAACCTTACAGCTCTATCAGCTGTAACCCCCACATCCTATGTTGGAGACCTGATAATGTGCAGGTTATATGTTGGTGGGGAGGGGAAGATTTGTATCATTTATAATTCAATTTTAGTCTTTCAGGCGTCTTGTGTTCCTGTCCAATGACCTTCACAAATGTTTCTTAGAGTTCTTTCACCCTTAGGTGAGACAGTATAGGAGGCCAGAGTTGAGTCATGACCCTTTTCCCAGGTGCAGTCATGATCTGGTCAAATTTTTTCTCCTGTAGAGTAGGCTTTTGTTATGGAGAGTGCTCTGGGCATATTCAAAATGGCTTTTATCCCCTTTCCCCTGCAACAAAAATGAGGGCATTTTTCTTGCCTTTCATGTGAGAACCTACTGGAATTCCTAGAAGTAAAACCCTCGAAAGTATAGGGGATCCCTAAGATTGTGACCCTCAGAAATGTCTTATTCTCATCCTTCTCTACACTGAGCCACCAGCCATTTGTCAAAATTTCCCTTTAAATATACCCATCAGTTAATGGCCCTAGTGGATACTGTTCCAGGTAACTTGATCTCAGCAGTCATTCTCTGCATTCATTCACCTGTGTATCAGGATTTCAAAGTAGATGTTTGCCCTATGACTTCAGTTCTCTGGTGGGTCCAAGAAGTCACTGATGTGTATCTTTTTTCTTTTTTGGTACGTGCCCCTAGCAGGAACCAAATTCAGGACTCTCTGGTCCACAGGCCAATGCTCCAACCGCTGAACCAAACCAGCCAATGCTTTGATGTGTATCTTACTCTTCTTTTTTCTTGGTGTAAAAATGGGTTAAACCACTAAGCTTTTTATTAACTGAATCTAAAGCCAGAATTATTATGTTTATAACATAATATTCAAAGAAAACTAGATTTTTAAAGAAAAGAATCAAATTACAATGCAGAATATATATAAATGATCACAATAATGTCAAATCTACCAACTGTTTAGAATACTTTCCTTTGGATTGGAGGGTAAGAATTGATTGCCTGTATTTTTTACCTTTCTACATTTTCCAGATTGTGTTCAGTGACCACATTTTGCTTTTATTACTATAAATGTATTCTGATGTATCTTAGGATTCCAAGCAGAAATATAATGTGTTATTTCAAGACTATGGAGAAAATTTGCCTAGCTCTGATTCTTGGCTCATCTCATTGTGCTCCTAGGTGAATTTCTTTATTACTCATCAGAATTAATTATTCATCAGAATATCTAAATTTGTCATCAGAATTAAGGGGCTAATGGTTAATATATGAACATGTCCTCATACCTAAAATAAATACTGTAGTTATTATATTGTTTGATATATGCAATTGAGAAACTATTTTATGTTTTAATTCATTAAAACAGATGTAATTTATTATTTATATCCCTTAGTGAATCTATAATCTGAGTTACTCATCATCTTCTCAAGTGGGTCAATTACATGTCCCTAACCATCTGTTTGGCCAGTGATCCAGTCTCTTGCTTCCAGTCACATATGCAATGGCTTTGAACAGTGTGGGGATCTAACAATGCTGGAAGGACACCAGATTGGAATATCTGGCCAGGAGAAAACAACACAGGTAAAAAATATATAAATATTTAGAGAAAATAAAATATGCAACTTTTAAAAATTGTTTTTGCGAGTTTTATCTCTGGCTTATAACTCTGACATCAGTATAATAAATATAAACATGTTTATCCACATGACAGTCACTCCTCTGTAAAATCAATGTGTGATTTGTGTGAGGGATTTTAGTGGAGTTGGCAGGGATCATATTGGACATTTGTTTATTATACTTTTGACTAATATTTGCTTGATTCTTATTTAAAAGAACAAATGTTTTTATGTCTAACTATGTCTGTTTTTGAAAAGATGTGATACATTTTGGCAGGCTGGAATCTATCAGCAGCTTGAAGTGATGTTTTTTTATTAACCCATTCTTGAAAAACTATGTGAACTTCAATTGTAAATAATAAAAATAAAATAGCAATACTGTACTGCAAAGAGTTCTTTAAATGATGCTTATTGTACTCTAACATTTTCCATACTTGTCTTTATTCACGTAGAACTTTGATACTTTAGTTTTTCATCTGAATGACAGCTTTTATTTAAAAGCTGCAGTTTTAAATATTGCAATTTAAAAAGTGGATTCTAGGGCATTACATGGAATATTGAAAATTCTATGCAGTATTTAAAGGATAATTTGTTCAAAGTCCTTATTCAGATTATTTATTTTGTATTCAACCAAGAGAAGTTATAGAATACAGAGAGATACAGTGATTTAAACTCTAATGTTGAAGTATATGAAAACCATATTTTTCTCTAATAAAGTGTCTATTAAAGAAAGACAAATTTAAAATATAACGAGAAATGCTGATAACAATAACTATTTTTAGCCCTTGCATGCAGTTTTATATGCTTTATATCTAAAAATCCCTTTTAGTCTCCCCAATAGCCAATAAACTAGATGGTACTATCATCATCACTGCATGTATGGGTGATAAAATGAAGTCCTTGGAAATCTAGAAGAAGCATTTTGCTATTAGAAAGATATGTGATAATCTATAACACTTTCTAATATTTGTGAACAAAGTCACAGAATCTTTAGACATTTACATAAGACCACAATCCATTCATGCATGATTAATAAAATCTTGAGTGCCAAAAATGAATTCCACTAAAGATTGAGAAATATATTTTGCAATATTAACAAGTGATAAATTTTATTTCATACCATCCCCTAGGCTATAATGACATTCAAAGAGAAACATAGTTATAAATAGACATAGTTAAAAATTTATAAGCTCAAATGAATTCTATCCATCTAGTACTTGGAGACTGTTAGTAAACATTTAAAATGATAGAAAAAACATGTAACAAATCTAGTTCTGGAATCAATTTTCAAATGAACAAAAAAAATTTGGTAGTTGAAGGTGTCAAGCGGATAAGAATTCATTATAATAGTAGTAATAATTCACCAAATATATAGACTTTTATCCAGACATAGAAATGAGAAGGGGAGGGAGGAAGAAGAAAGACCCTGAGCTACAGACAAGGGACATGCTCAGGTTGATTTTTTTTATTATTATTATTCTCTTATAAAAGTTTTCAAACATACAGAAAAATTTAAATAATTACAGTAAACACTTATTTCCGACATTCTTCATTTAGCTTTTAGAAAGAGACTTTATTTTTTGCAAGTTTTAGGTTCATAGCAAAACTGAGCAGAAAGTACAATGTTTCCACATAACACTGCTCTCTCTCACCGTTTTCCTCACTGCCAATGTGGCCAGAGTGAAACATTTGTTAAAATCAATAAACCTACATCAACACGTAATTATCACTCAACGTCCACTAAGCTTCTCATTCTATGGGTATTGACAAACATATAATGATGTATGTATCATTATTATAATATACAAAATGGTATCACTGTCTGAAAAATCCTGTGTTCTCTCTATATAGCCCTCCCTCCTCCTAATTTTCCACAACCACTGCTCTGTTCCTGTCTCCATAGTTTTTCCCCGTCCAAATGCCATATCGCTGAGAATCATAGAGCATGTAGCCTTTTAAGTGTGGCTTTCACTTAGGAATATGCATTTCAAAATGAACTAAGAAGCAAAATAGTGACAGACTCAGAGAGAGCAGGCTAATAGCTGTCTTATGGGGGCATTGAATGGGAGGGGGATGAAGGGATTGAGCAAAAAAAGGAAAATAAGAGAAAAAACTCATAGACATGCACAAAAGTGTGATGATTGCTGGCGGGAGAGGGCATAAATGATGGTAAACAGAGACTTGACTTGGGGTGGAGAACACATCATACAGTGTACAGATGATGTGTTGTGGAATCGTCCACCTGAAACCTGTATAAGTTTGTTAACCAATGTCACCCCAATAAATTCCATAAAAAAGCAATGAAAAAAAAAAAAAAGATATGCATTTCGGTTTCCTCTATGTCTCTCCATGGCTTGATAGCTCATTTCTTTCTAGTGCTAAATAATATTCTATTGCCTGAATGTACCACACTTTATTTATACATTTACCTACTGAAGGACATCTTGATTGCTTTGAAATGTGGGTAGTTATCCATACACTTGCTATAAATATCTGTGTACAAGTTTTTGTAAAAATATAAGTTCTCAGTTCCCTGGGGTGAATACCAAGGAACATAACTGCTAGATTCCACAGGAATAATATATTTCATTTAACCGGAAACTGTAAAACTGTCTTTTAAAGTGGCTGCTATGCACCAAATTATGTTCATACTCAAGATAGTGCTTATAGTACTATTCAGAAATGTAGCCTTTGGAAGATAATTATGTTTAGATGAGGTCATGAGGTCAGGGCCTCAGAGATGGGTTTGGTGCCTTTATAAAAAGAGAGATTAGAGAGTTTGTTCTCTCCTTCTCTCTACCATATAAGGACCTGACAAAAAGGCAGCCATCCCCAAGCCAGGGGGGAGCACTCTTAACAGAACCTCAATATGCTGGCACCCTGCTCTCAGACTTCCAACCTCCAAAATTATGAGCAAATACATTTTGTTGTTTAAGCAAATTTAGCTAATAGAGATAGGGGTGCCAAGAGGCAGGGTGCTGTTATAATATATACCTAAAGTATGAAAGCATCTTTGTAACTGGCAATGGGTAGAGGCTAGATGATTTTTGGAGTGCATGCTAGAAATAGGACACTCAGGGCCATTTGGCTCAAATCTCGGGTGAAAATGAGGAACAGGTTATTGGAAACTAGAAAGAAAGTCTCCTTTTGTTATAAAGTGTCAAAGAACTTGACTGAACTTGTGTTCCAGCATTCCGTGGATGGTAGAACTTAAGAGTGATGAAACTGGATATTTGGCTGAGTATATTTCTAAACAAAGTGTTGAAAGAGTGGTTTGGTAAACCAAGATAAAGGAATTGCTAAACCAAAAGAAACCAGAATTTGAAGAAATGGAGACTTCTCAGTCTATCCATATTGTAAAACATAAGACAAAGCATGTTCTGAAGAAATATCAAGCGTGTGGCTGGACAATCATTTGATAAAGAGTTTATGGTATAATGGGAATAGATACATTGTCCATTTGAAATGATGAAGACAGAGACAGGGCAAAATAATGAAAGCTATTGGACTTCCTGAATTTGACAGGATGAGATGATAGAGTATTTGGCAGTAAAATTGTGTTCTATTTCAAGAAGAGAAAAAGGAAAATTGCCTCAGAGGCAATTTACAGATTACCAAGGTCTTAGCTTTAACAGTTTGGATTTTCTCCACCCTAAACTTTGGATGCAGGAATATCTTGCAGAGTTGTGGACTTAGGACCCCCAGTACAGACTTGGAGGCAGGACCCCAGCCCAGCAGAATCATAGGGACAGAACCCCCATTTAGAGCCATGGAAGTAATGCTGATACCATGGTGGGTCTGGAGGGCAGACTATCAAACTTAAGAGGATTATTCTCAGCTTTTAAGGTCCAATGGAATTTGCCTTGATAGATTTTGAACTTGTGTGGAACCCAGTATGCCTTTCTTCCTTCCTTCCAATTTTGCTCTTTTTTGTACAGGAATGTCTATCCTATGCCCGTCACACCATTCTATTGTGAAAGCACATAACTTGTCTGGTTTCACAGTTCTAGTGAGCAATTTAGCCCCAGGATGAATTGTACCTGGAATTTTATCCACACCTGATTTAGATAAAACTTTAGACTTTATAATTGATGCTAAACACGTTATAACCCTTGGAGCAGCTGGAATGGAATTAATGGAATTTGCAGGCAAGAAGGACATGCGTTTTAGAGGGTCCAGGGATAAAAATTTGAGTAGTGTTAGTCCTCCAAAATTGTTCTTCAATATAATGTTGGTTATTCTTGAGTATTTAAATTTCCATGTAAACATTAGAATCAATGCCCTCAAAATAATGTTAGCATTATGATTGGGATTGTGTTTAATCTATGGATCAATTGGAAAACTGACATATGTACAATATAGTCTTCTTATTCATGAACTTGGAATTTCTTTTTCTCTTTCATTCCCTTATCATTTTTATATTTTTCTTCTTATAAATCTTGCACATAGTTTATTAGATTTATATCTAAATATTTCATATTTTTGTGCAAATGTAAATGACATTATGTTTTCATTCCAGTTGTTTATTTTTAGTATATAGAAAAACATTCAACTATTTTATATTAACGTTGTATGTACCTTGCAACTTTGCTATAATCACATTAGTTCCAGTAGTTTTGTTGTCGTTATTGATTCTTTGCTATTTTCTTCATAGATAATAATGCAATCTATAAACAAAGACAGTTTTCTTTCTTCTTTTCTAATCTGTATGCATTTTGTTTTCTTTCTTTGTCTAATTGTATTAGCAATGACTTCCAGTACTATATTGCTGGTAATAGTGACGTAATATTCTTGCAATTTTTCAGATCTTTGGTAAAAAACATGGAATTTCTTATCATTAAGTATAAAAGTGAACATAGAACCAAGTGTTATGTTAGGAACAAGGAAAGTAACAAAATAATCAAACTAAATTTTAACTTCAACAAACTAGAAACATAAAAACAAAACAAACCCAAAACAAACACACCGTGACACCAAAATGTGATTTAAGGCATAAAATAGTAAAGATGATAACTAAAATTAATAAAATTGAAAAAGAAAGAAAAATTGCAAAATAAATTTAAAAATTGGTTATTTGAAAAGTCAATAATTTTAATATGTCTCTATCAAGGTTGACAAAACTAAGAGAAAAAAAGCACAGATCACCTATATCAGTAATAAGCTTGGAATATTATTACAAATCCTGCACCATTAAAAGACTGTTAAGGTAGACTGCTGGGGAAAAAAAGACTATTAAGGTATTACTGCAAACACTTTATACTCATAAATTTGAAAACTCTGACTAAATTTATCAGTTTATTATTATTTTTTAAAAAAACACATATTACCAAAACTCAACCTTGATGAAGTAAATAATTTAAATCACCCCATAACCACTAAATAAACTGAAACTTTAAAGTCTTCTAAACATGTTAATCCCCAACTCCAGATTGTTTCACTGGAAAATTCTACCAAATATTTAAAGAAAAATTAACAGTGATTTTAACACAAAGCATTCCAGAATACAAAAATGGAGAAAATATTTTCCAGCTCATTTTATGAGATTAATATTACCCAGATCACCAAAGCCAGAATAAAAATCTACAGACAAAACAAACAAACAATAGAAAAAATACTAAAAACCATGTACAAAGATGCAAAGTCTTCAACAAGATATTAGCAAAAACTAAAAATATATAAAATAATTACACACCGCGACACCAAAATGTGATTTATTTCAGGTATGTAAGGCTGATTCAAAATTCTAAAATTAATCCATATCATTTACTGTGTTAATAGGCTGAAGAAGAAAAATTAAATTCTTATATCTATTGATGTAAAAAAATCCAATATCTATTCCCAATAAAACAATTAAATATTTTTCAGCAAATTAGGAAAAAAGAAACACATTGACTTGATAAAGAACATCTACAAAATAGCTAGAGCTTATATCTAATGGTGAAAGACTAACATACTTTACCTTTAAAATTGTAAATGAAGCAAGTGTTCAGTCATATGACTCTTATTCAACATAATACTGAAAGTTTTAGGCATTGCAATAGGCATATATGATATATAATGTGTAATATAATGATAATATACAAATTCTACTGCAATATATATGTAAATATAAGGCAAAGTAAAATGTCGAGATGTACATAGGGCTTAAACATTTTAAATATATTTTAGAGGGTATTATGCTAAGGGAAATAAGTCAAACAGAGGAGGACAAATACCATATGATTTCACTTACATGTGGAATCTAAAGAACATCGTAAACTAACAAGATGGAACTAGACTCATTGATACAGACAACAAACTGATGGTTGCCAGAGGGGAGTGGGTTTGCGTGACTGGTGAAAAGGTAAAAGGATTAAGAAGTACAAATTGATAGTTACAAAATAGTCATGGGGATGTAAATATAGCATAGGGAATATCATCAACAATACTGTAATAACTATGTGTAGTGCCAGGTGGGAACTTGAAATATCAGGGGGAATACTTTGAAAAGTATGTGATTGCTAACCACTGTGCGGTATACCCAAAACTAATACAAAATAATATTGAAGGTAAATTGTCATTCAAAATAAAGTTTAAATTAAAAATATGTGTTTTATTTAAATATATAATATATAATAACAAAATTGTGAGCATAACTCTAGTACTTTAAACTACCTAACTTTTAGAAAAATACAGAAAATATTCAAGATCTATGACTAAAGTAAATAATTTATACACTTAATGTGAAAATAATTATCCATATTGAAATATCCATGACAAATTCTAGACTGGGTGGGACTTCAGATAAAAAAAAACAAAGTATAACCTGGAAATGTCCCAGTAACAAGTGCTCATTTTGTATGGGATTAATATTTTTCATTGCTTGAAACATAATAGTATCATACCAAAAATATACATATTAGAAATTAAGCAAAAAATGTAGTTGTCTTAACCAGGTTATTTTAAGTTTTGTTTTTGTTTGTTTTTTTGTTTTCCCCCCCAGAGAAAGAAGAAAAGACAAGCCTTTGAGGAAAACTATAATTTTCCTCTTAGATATACTGAAGTGTCACGTTCTTAAGGAACCCCCTCTAAATCATCCTTGCAACTATTTTGGACTGAAAATAATTTGAGGCTTATATTTAGATAATGGAGCATAATTCAGAGAATCAACCTGTTCAATAATATTTCATGTATTTGTCAATGAATACAATTTATTTGTTGAAAAATACAAAAGACTAATATTAAAATGTTAGATACCAATATATTATTTTTTATGACTATATTTTCAACATGCTCACTTATTTGACCTTAAAATTGTTACGAGTGATCAATTACTTCCTTGGCTATTATAAATCTTTATTGTGTGTGATACAAAATATATATTACCACATCATAAAATGAAAATATATTTATGCCGTTTTGAATATTTCCTTTTGTATTGATGACAAAGGTACATAAAAACTCAGGTCTGTTTTTTAAAAGGTAGTGGAAGTCCTTTTTAGTGAAAAAATATACTAGATAAGAATAAAAGTACATATTTTTTAGTCAACTTCATCAATTATGTGTTATCATTTAGCCAATTAGTTTCATGTTGTATTGAAAGAGGTAAAATAAAATCAGATTGAATAGGAGAGATACTTATAGAAGAAATAAAATAAGAATACATAACAAAAGGCACCAATACAGAAACACAAGTTATTTGTTCAAGTATGTTCATTAAAAAATTAAAATAAAACCTACTGCCTATTATCATCACTTTATAAGAAAAAAGATATACTAACTTTGAAAGAGTAGTAAAAGCAAAGTAGCAGGATAAGAATCACATTAATAAATGAAAATCAATATGTTAACATGATAAATTCACCAAATAATAATTTTAAAAATATATATTTTACTTTGGTTTAGTGAAAACTTTTCTATGGATCTTTACTTAGGTTTAAATACTGAGAGCAACTTTTCTAAACTTATTTTATCTTAGATATTTCTTTTTCTTTCTTTATTTTTTCTTCAATTTTTATTAATTTATTTTTGTTAGAGATGTTCCTCCTCCCCCCCAAACCTCCTCCTCCCCATCTTGCTCCCCTAACCCCTTAGCATTGTTGTCTATGTCCATTGGTTATGCATACATGCATGCATATAAGTCCTTTGGTTCATCTCATCCCTCCCCTCTGCACCCCTACTCTGAAGTTTGTCAGTCTGAACCATATTCCTTTCTATGTCTCTGGGTCTATTTTGATTTGTTTTTAATTGGGGATCTTTACTTTTTACCAGTTGACATCAGAAAGAACTAATAAATTACTAATAAATATTGTGAAGAAAATATAGAGAAAAGGAAAAATTAAGTGTTCATAAAAGTACACAGGACTTAAAACTTTTAAGAATATATTCAACTTGAAATAATTTCTTCCTAAAAAGAAATGTTTTAATCAATTTACAATTTTGTTTTGTTTTCTTTCATTTTTATATGTTAGTGTAGTTGTCCATTCACTTTCCCAATCAACCAAAATAGAATATTCTTAAATTTACTTAGTAGCTAGCTATCAGTTCTCATGCATCAGGATGGACACAAAAGAGGAATGGAAAGGTTATACAGGTGGTTAAATATTTAAATATGGATTTAACATCCCTGGGGATACTAAAATATGTGCTAAAGCAATTTGTGTGTACTTGCTTACATACATACTTCACTAACTACTCATGATGAAGCATGTGCCAAATAGTGTCATGAGAAATTGAGCACATTTAATTATATGAAGTGAGATTTGTTTTGATCTTTTGCTCAGGACTCTGACAGGTAAATGTTTGTGAAGCAATCCTTTGGCAGATTAGCACTGTCAACTTGAGGACATAAAAATAGGACTTTAAGTAGAGCAGCTCCCAGGAGCAGATGGGAGAGCAGAAAGATTTCAAAATCACCAGTCATTTTTTTATGGCATTTCTTGAGACCTACAGAATAGAATATAACTTGCCAAATCACACAGACTACATTAACAGAGACTCCTGAACTGAATGGTTCCAGTAATGAATGGATTATTGTCCAAAAGTAGGAAAGACAGGGTTCCATATCTGAAATACAGAAAAGGGTAAGTAGAGGGTTGGCTGTTAAGGATTCATTTGCTTATAAATGCCTTTGTGACATTTTATTCACCTTTTCTAAATAATACTTGGATGGTACTTCTGAAATCATCCCCCATCAAAAAATGCATTAAGTGGGATTTACATATAAATTATTTTTAACTTTTATTTTTCCTTTCTTTCTTTCTGTACTTCCATCATTCTGTTCTTACCTGTAAAGTGGCTATTATCATAGTTGTAAAATTATTTAATAATTTATTACATTTTATAACCAACTCTCACGAAAAATGTAGAACTATGAAACAGATGACATGAACAGAGTCCTAGCTCTCCACAGGTTAGTTACATATTAAGACAAACAAATTATTACAGGTGAGAGAGTGCTTGACAATTATTATGCTTTGTTAGACATTTTATAATTCTACAAAAATATTTCATTTCAAGTAAACTTGTTTCCTTTCTTTGTCCTTAATTATTTTTTTCTGCGATATTTGTCAAATTTTGAAGGAGATCCCCTATCTATTGTTCCATTATGGATAGATATTTTCTCAAGCAATCTCTATACTTATAACCAATTTTATAATTTTATGTTTTTAATTAAATAATTCAAGGATCATGATTGTATCTATTTTTAAACATATACAATGTCTTGGGATGACAGTAGCATTGGAGTGGCATCAGACAGACTTCATGTTTGTCCCTCCTTACCATCTAACAATAACACAAAAAACATTCATTTTTACTGCCTAATTTTTTAATATTAATGTCCTGATATTTAAAAAATGATAACACTTATAAGAACTCATTATTTTATTATTTTCAAGTAAATTGTATCAAAGACATTAATGTCTCTTCAAACTATTTTTTTTAATAGTCATTAGAGTTGTCAATTATTTTGTAGATTCATAGTACAGAACCTATATTCAAAGATATTTTAAATTATTTTCATTGATTTTAACACACCTGGTTGTCTAATGATTCTTTTTCTGTGTGGGAAAACTACTGTCTTTACCAAGCTAAGGAGTTTTAAGTCAGTATTGGTAGTGGAGGGAAGGAAGGTGTCAGCCTGCCTGATGCATTCTGCCTAATCAAGACTAAAATAATAATGACCAGATGTTTGTAACCATATAACCCTCCCATCTTGCTGACATAATTTTGTATTTTTAATTTACCAAACAAATAATAAGCTCTATAATATAGGTTGATTGATAGAATATTATTTATTGATATGAAGTTTAATAACTTATCAAATGGTTTTGAAATATTCAGTAGAAATATCAAGGAGAATGTAGTAAAATGTTAACACTTCACTATTTGCTTATTTCAGGTGTAGAGACTATCATATACTTAATATAATCATTATTCTCAGGTTATATTCCATCTTTTTGATTTGTGTTTGGATTTCACTCCCTTCTATATTCTCTCTATAGTTGTTAAATTCACCAAAACTCCGTAAAGATATCACATTGAACACTACAATTTTTCTCTTTTGATATGTGAAAATGAATCTTGTTTCCTTAAGATTCTCCCATATTCCCATTTGAAAAAAAATGACTTAACCTGTTAGACTTTTCTATCTTCTTTTTTTTTTTTTTCTTATAGAATCAAAGTCAGCAATGTCTTGGTCTAAAAGATAAATAGAACAGCAGACTAGTAGACTATTTTCATCTCTTCAGACAGTGATAAAATTGTCCATTTATGAACTACCAGAAAAAATTTTCAAGTGATTGTTCTCTGGGGGGAAAAAAAAATTGCATTAGTTTTTCTTACCAAATTGTGAAGAAAACCAGTTTTAAATAAAACAGAAACATTTTTTAAAGTTTTATTTTAATTTATTTCTTAGATAGTAACTTTTGGTTCTGTGGAGGCAGTTACACAGACTTCAGTAGAGCAAGGACAATAAGGCAGGTACAGAAGTCACCAGGGCAGAAAGCCTGGGGTGCCTAGCAAGGGGCAAAACTGAGAAAATGAGGATCTCCCCCCGGGGTAACCTTTCCTCCTCCCCTAGCATATCGCTAGTCATGTCGTTTAGACACCTTCAGTTTTCATATTGAGAGTCATGCAGTTCAGATCCTCCTCTGAACATTCCTTCCCTGGCAAGTCCCTAGTCATGCAATAGACCTCCTTAAAGGAGTCATAAGGGACTGAAGGTGGCCTTATGTGACTCCCACACAGTCCTTTGCACTACCACTCCCTGAAGCCTTAACCCCTAAAGATACTCTATAGGTTTCAGGTGTGTTTCAGCTCCAGGCTCAGAAAAGCAGCAAAACCAGGCTGGTAAAGTCAGGACCAACTTTGATGAATAATGACCCCCTGCATTGGCACTGACCAATCAGCAGAGATCAAGACTGAAAGGACACATTTGGAAAGTTGATGAATTGTCTATTAAGATCCTCCCCTAGGACCTCCCCTAAAATTCCCATCCTTAAAAGCCTTAGTTCAGAGGACCCAGCATTTTGCACTCCCTCAGGAGCATTACCTCCCCTTTTCTACCACCTCCCTCCTCTTTCCTCCAGACTTGGTTCCTCTACTTTTCTCTCTCCTCAGGCTCCAAAGGCCCCTTCTTTTTGCCTTTGTGACTTCTTTCCTGAGCCCATTTCTTCTACAACTCATTCTACCTCTGCATCTTTCTAAATAAATTCTCTCCTAGAGATTGAGTCTTGACTCTGAATTCTTTCTTAGCCAGAACGTGGGTACCAAGGTTGCTGAACTGAGGTCCAATCACCGGAAACATTCTGTTGCATTTCACCATCAACAGTTCAAATAGTCTTCTTACACTATTTTTAAAAGCATATGATTTGTAGTGTTGGCTTCTAATTTTTAGTAATAAAAGGTAAGAAACACAATGAATTATAATTCTAATTATCTGTAGTTATTAAATGGAGTGTATAATTTAATATATAATGTATCAACTGTAGTAAAAACCTTAACTCAAGTTGTACATCAAACAATTGTTTGACTAATATCTGTGACATGAAAGTTAAATAAGTTGATAACAGAATGTCTGAAGTCAGAAATGAATCTGACTTCTTCAATTTTTCAGTTGGTAATTGGGCCCTAGAGGATTTACCTCATAGAGCTATTATCTTTACCTGTGGTATCTGTCTCACATACCTTTTCCTCTTAGAAGTCTCACAGTAAGGATTTTTGACAGTAGCCCTGAGGACAAACACCTAAAAAAAGAAAATAAAACTAACTTTTGGGGTCAAATTAAAATGATCTGGGCTTTATTCTGTCAATGTAAGAAATATTCAAACCTGTGAAAAATTTTGTGAGTTTATTTGAGTCAAAACTATCAACAATTTCTGGGAAGCAAAACCTCAATGGATTGAGATAATGTTTTGGAGAATGGCAGTTTTGCACTGTATTGTATACATTACAATCAAAAGAGAAAATGTAAGTGGGTTACATGAAATCCATTGGTGATTGAATATCAAGGTGGGAGAAAGCAAAGTGGGGAAACCTATGAAATTGGATGAAAAGTAAAATGCTTTTTTTTTTACATAGGTAGGTACAGCATAGTTAACAGTCAACAAAAATTAACATGCTAATAATAATCAGGGGTTTTGTGGTCTCCATCCTGGTGCATAGGTTGTGCCCTGAAGGGTTTGGAAAAAGGCAAGTGACCCTGACATTACAGGGGTATGTTCTCACAGATGCTCAAAGACACTAGGCTCAATTAAGGTGAAAATTTACCTTTTTCAGGGAAGATACCAACCTAGGACATAAATGCCTGCCACAAACTGCTTTTAGTTAAAAAACTTTTAATTTCAGACCATCCTTTGTAGTTACTTTAGGTCTTTGAGTTTGTAAAACTGCCACACAGGCCTTCCTTGAGCTTGTCAGGTTAGCATGTGACCCCTTTTTATCCATAGTCCACAATTCAGTTAAGCTAACAGCTAGGGAATTGAATTATAATAAGAAAAATAATTTCCATTTTGGTTTGAAGGAAAGGATTTTAAATAAACTATATCACTCATCCTCATTAACTGTCATTTTGTTTTTGTCTCCGGAGACTAATTGTATACTTTCTCACAATAGTTTGTTGAAATTCTACTATGTCTTATAACCTTACTACCATATTCATGAATTTATTGTGGTTTAGTATATGTTCACAGAATCAGAATGCTTCTGAGCATCATGTATAGGAACATAGAACCCTGTGGTCAAGAGCTATATGTCTGAAAATGAGCTTACTCCTTCACATCCCTGAGAATGGCTAAAATAAAAAACACAAAACACCAGAAGTTGAGGGGATGTCTATTATTAACATAATAGGAATGTTAATGTGATAATTACTTAGTAGGACTATTTGGCAGAACTTGAAAGTTAATATTTATCTTCTGTTTCAGCCACTCTACTCCAAGTTATTTATCTTAGAGAAAGGAAAAAGTTAAGTCCTAAAAATTTCTGTACAAGAATGTTCAGAGAAGCTTTATTTCTAATTGGGGCCTTTCTGCCCTCTCTTCCTGCCCCCACCCCAACCTGGAAATTACCCACAAGTCCATCAATGTGAGCATGACTAAAGAACCTATGGCATATTATATAATGGGATACTTGTTAGGAATTTAAAAAAAAGAAATGATTGAATAGACAGTAATACAAATGAAACTTTAATATTTCAGTTGAGTGAAAGAGTCCAAGACAAAATAATAAATACTATAGTCCCATTAACATACAGATCATGAACAGGAAAAATTAAGTAAAAATGGTGGTTCCATTGTTAAAAATAAAGACTTACTGTAGAAAAAGGCAGGAGGGCACTTCTAAGATGTTAGATGGTCTGTAATGTGATGATTACACTAGTGTATACAACTGTCAAAACTTATTGAACACTTAAGATCTGTGCATTTTAAAGTATATAAATTGTATCCCTACTTTAAAAAATCAAAAAAGCATCTAGTACTCTAAAGACCAGCTGTCTGGAATAGAACTCATGCTTTATACCCACCAGCTGTATGTCTGTAGTTAAGTCCCCTAACCTCTGTGTGCCTCTATAAGACCTATTAATTAAATATACATACCTATGGATAAATAAACTATACTAGAGGAACTTATATTACTTGACAACAATCACAAAATTAGATTTGGTTAAGTTATTAACTTAACTCCAAATTGCATGGCTTATCCATCCTGTAGAGGAAATTAATGAATAAGATAGGACTTCAAAGCTGAATGACTAATAAATGGTTAGTTATTTTATTTTAAAACTTATACAATTTCTGTGCTACATAGATCATTATTTTTCTTTTCCAAAAGTTAAAAGATTTTATTCAGTGCACTCTAATTACAATAATTTTGCTGATCAATTATTTATTTTCATTATTCATGGTTTTAACATGGCCTCACTTTTGTTCTTAAATTTGGCCTCTCTACTTTCAGATAATTATGTTTCTTTATACTTAATGATCTTATCTTGTTATGAAGTATTTGGTAAATACATGTAATCACCAAATTTGATTTACATCAATTATTTTATCATTAATAATGAGAACATTATATGTTGATAAGATAGGTTTATAGAAATAACCATCAGGGACCAGAGGGAATTAGTGTTTATGTTTTATTTTTCAATGTATTAAAATGATTCAGCCAAAGAAATCAGAGAATATATATTTAGTTAAACTGCATTGCTTTAGAAAGAAGATATTTAGCAAAAATAGTTAAAAATACATTTTACCTTTCCGGAGTGTAATGATCAATACACAATTATTTTTCCTTGCACATTTAAATCAAAAATATTTTAACTATGTAAACCATGAATATGTTGAGTATAACTTGTATTTCTTTGTATTAATGGAAAAAAGACTACATAGAGAAACGTCAAAATGCCTGGGAGAGTGCCTCAATTATCTCTTCATTCTATATTATAATTAATCTAATATTATACATCACAAATAAATCTATAAAGAATTATCTCCATGGACCCTTCCAAACCTTGTGGTCTCTGATAAATTTTTAAAAATTTACAATTTCTTAACAGCATTCATCTATATCTATTTATCTTTTATCTCAGATTGTGTTTCCCCAAAATATCCCCAAACCATTTAAGAATGTAAGTATAAATGATATTTGTCCTTCTCTGCCTAACTTGTTTCACTTAGCATACTATCCTCTAGATTCATCCATGTTGTTGCAAGAGGCAAGATTTTATTATTTTTTATTGTTGTGTAACAATGCTTAAGAAAAATGTTAGCATATAAAACTAACTGGCACCAGAAATATAAACAATCACAAAAATATTGCAATTGAATAATTATGAGAAATTTGTATCAATCTATGTAACCTGGAGATTATTATTTGACTCTAAAAATAAAAGGGAGGGGACTCGAAAAATGGCGGCGGAGTGAACAGAAGCTACACAGACCGTCTCCCAGGACCAAACTGGATTTACAACTATAACACAGACAAATCGACGGGAAAAAAAACAACAGAAAAGCAGCTTGCGAGGACCATATAACGAGGGACACTGACTCCATCCTGGTAGGCTTGCGAAGGGCGCGAGACAGGGGCTGGGAGCCCACGGTGGGCAGCTCAGCAGTGGCCTTAACTGGGAGCGGCGCCCTCGGGTTACACTCCCAGGCAGCTCCACAGCGCAGCCGGGACAGAGGCTGAAACAGCCACAGCCACCCACCTTGGGCTCCGGCAGAGGGAGGGCAGACTGGACTGGAGCTGTGTCGGGACACTCGGGGTTTGGAGGGTGCTCAGAGCTTTGGCTGAGTGCAGCCACTCAGGATGGTGGCCACATTGCTCCTTCCCTGGGCTCTGAGGAGAGGCAGCAGCCCCTACCTCAGAGATCCAACCCCACCCTGTGGGCCATTGAAGTGCTAATTGAGGCTCACTAACAACCAGCATCTGCCCCACCCTCGGGAAATCCCTTTGTGCTAAGCACCTGAAGTAGCTTTTCAATCAACTGACAACCCAAAACTCATCAAGTAACATAGACTGCTAGCCTCCAGGCAAAAAGCTAGAGGATAACAGTAACTTTCCTGGGCTGGCAACTTTAACCAGGAAAGTAAGACTTGACAGTGGTGTTTAACGTGGGTCCTCCCTCGCTCATCTAAACACAGGAGAGGGAGCCACAAACAGCAGAACACCAACACCCACAGGGAAAACTTGACAGGCTCCAAAGCCCACAGTGATAGCCAAAATGGTGAAACACAGAAACAGAAGCCAAATGAAAGAGCAAGACACCTCCACCGAAGATGAGATCAATGTGGAGCAATTAGGCATGTTAACAGAGCTAGAATTCAGAGCCATGATCTTGAGGAAGCTGAACAGCATGAGTAAGGACATAGAGACACTGAAAATAAGCCAATTGGAAATTAAAAACCAACAAGAAGAGATAAAAAATGACATATCAGAAATGAAAAACACATTGGAAGGTTTAAAAAGCAGAGTAGAGGAAGCTGAGGACCGGATCAGTGAATTAGAAGACAGGGTAGAAAAAATCAACCAATCAGAAAAACAAAAGGAAAAAACTATTAAAAAACAGGAAGACAGCTTAAGAGAACTATGGGACAACTGGAAACGTAATAATATTCGCATCATAGGAGTCCCCGAAGAAGAAGAAAATGAACAAGGGATAGAGAATATATTCAAAAAAATAGTGAGAGAAAACTTCCCTAATTTGGTGAAGGAAGAAGGCATTCAAGTTCAAGAAGCTCAGAGAGCCCCAAGTAAGAAGAACCCAAACAGGCCCACACCAAGACACATAGTAATCAAACTGCCAAAAATTAAGACAAAGAGAGAATCCTAAAAGCAGCAAGAGATAAGCAACAGGTTACCTACAAAGGAAACCCCATAAGGCTCTCAGCTGACTTTTCACAAGAAACACTACAGGCTAGAAGGGAATGGCATGAAATAATCAAGGTCATGAAAAACAAGGATCTGAATCCAAGTCTACTCTACCCAGTAAGGCTATCATTCAAAATAGAAGGTCAAATGAAGAGCTTCCCAGACAAAAAAAGGCTAAAGGAATACATTAGCACCAAACCAGCACTACAAGAAATGTTAAAAGGACTTCCGTAATTACCAGAAGAAATGGGAAGGAAAATAGAACCACACTAAACAAAAATGGCAATAAATAAGTACATATCAATAATCACCTTAAACGTAAATGGATTGAATGCTCCCATAAAAAGACACAGAGTAGCTGATTGGATAAGAAAGCATGACTCATCTATATGTTGTTTACAAGAGACCCACCTCTCAACAAAAGACTCACATAGGTTGAATGTGAAGGGATGGAAAAAAATTTTCCAAGCACATGGAAAGCAAAAAAAAGCTGGGGTAGCAATTCTCATATCTGATAAAATAGATTTCAAAATGAAGACCATAACTAGAGACAAAGACGGCCACTACATAATATTGAAAGGATCTATCCAACAGGAAGATATAACCTTGATAAACATATATGCACCCAATATAGGAGCACCAAAATATATTAAATATCTTCTGGAGGACTTCCACAGAGAAATCAACAGCAATACAATCATAGCAGGGGACTTCAACACCCCGTTGACAGCACTGGATAGATCCCTAGACAAAAAATTAGCAAGGAAACAGAGACTCTAAATGAAGCTCTAGACCAAATGGATTTAATAGATATCTACAGAGAATTACACCCCAAAACTACAGAATACACATTCTTCTCAAGTGCACATGGGACATTCTCAAAGATAGACCACATGATAGGACACAAACTAAATCTCTACAAGTTCAAGAAGATTGAAATCATATCAAGCATCTTCTCAGATCACAATGGCATGAAACTAGAAATCAATTGCAACAAGAACATGCAAAGACATTCCAACACATGAAGGCTAAATAGCATGTTATTAAACAATGAATGTGTCACCGAGGACATCAAGGAAGAAATTAAAAACTTCCTGGAAACGCCCTGGCCGGTTTGGTTCAGCGGTTAGAGCTTTGGCCTGCGGTCCTGAGAGACCTGGGTTTGGTTCCCGCTAAGGGCGCGTACCTCGGTTGGAGTTTGTCCCCGGCCCTGGTCGTTTGTGCGGGTGGCAGCCACTCGATGTGTCCCTTTAACATCGATGTTTCTCTCTCTCTCTCTCTGTTCCTCTCTCTCCCTCCCACTCTACCTGAACAAAAAATGGAAAAATGTCCTCGGGTGAGGATAAAAAAAAAAAAAAAAAAAAAACTTCCTGGAAACCAATGAAAATGAACACACAACAACACAAAATCTATGGGATGCAGAGAAAGCAGTTCTGAGAGGGAAGTTCATAGCACTACAGGCCTACCTCAAAAAACAAGACAAATTTCTAATTGACTGTCTAACCTCACAACTTAAAGAATTAGAAAGCAAACAAAAAGAAAACCCCAGAGCAAGTAGAAGGAAGGAAATAGTAAAGATCAGAGCAGAAATAAATGACATAGAGACCAAAAAAACAATTCAAAGGATCAATGAAACAAAGAGCTGGTTTTTCAAAAAGATTAACAAGATTGATGGACCCTTAGCTAGACTCACCAACAAACAAAGAGAGAGAACCCAAATACACAAAATCAGAAATGAAAGAGGAGAAGTAACAACCAACACCACGGAAATACAAAAGATCATTAACAATTACTATGAACAACTATATGGCAACAAATTCGACAATCTAAGCAAAATGGACAAATTTCTAGAAACACACAGTCTCCCAAAACTATTCCCGGAAGAGATAGAAAACTTGAACAGACGAATAACAACTAAGGAAATTGAAGAGGTAATCAAGACTTTCCCAGCAAACAAAAGCCCAGGCCCGGATGGCTTCACAGGGGAGTTTTACCGAATATTCAAAAAAGAACTAACACCCATTCTCCACAAACTATTTCAAAAAATTCAAGAAGAAGGAAGACTTCCAAACACGTTCTATGAGGCCAGCATAATTCTAATTCAAATACCAGAAAAAGACACTACAAAGAAAGAAAACTACAGGCCAATATCCCTGATGAACATAGACGCCAAAATCCTGAACAAAGTATTAGCAAATCGGATCCAGCAATACATCAAAAAATTATTCACCATGACCAAGTGGGATTCATTCCAGGGATGCAAGGCTGGTACAATATTCGCAAATCAATAAACGTGATACACCACATAAACAAAATGAAGAATAAAAACTACATGATCATATCAATAGATGCTGAAAAAGCATTCGATAAACTCCAGCATCCATTTCTGATAAAAACGCTCAGCAATGTAGGAATAGAGGGATCATATCTCGACATAATAAAGGCCATATATGAAAGACCTACAGCCAACATCATACTCAATGGACAGAAACTAAAAACATTTCCATTAAGAACAGGAACAAGACAGGGATGTCCACTTTCACCACTCTTATTTAACATTGTACTGGAAGTCTTAGCCACCGCAATCAGACATGAAGAAAAAATAAAAGGGATCCAAATTGGAAAGGAGAAAGTGAAACTGTCATTATTTGCAGATGACATGATATTATACATAGAAAACCCTAAAGACTCCATCAAAAATCTATTAGACTTAATAAATGAATTTGGCAAAGTAGCAGGATACAAAATTAACGTCAAGAAATCGACGGCATTCTTGTACACCAATTATGAACTCACAGAAAGAGAAACTGAAAAAACAATCTCATTTACCATCGCGCCAAAAAAATTACGATACCTAGGAATAAACTTAACCAAAGAAGTAAAGGACCTATTTGCAGAAAGCTACAGGTCATTTAAAAAACAAATAGAGGAAGATATTAAAAAGTGGAAGCACATACCCTGTTCATGGATTGGAAGAATTAACATAATTAAAATGTCCATACTACCCAAAGCAATCTATAGGTTCAATGCAATCCCCATCAAAATACCAACGACATATTTCATAGAACTAGAACAAATACTTCAAAAGTTCATATGGATCCAAAAAAGACCCTGAATAGCCACAGCAATCTTGAAAAAAAAGAACAAGGTAGGTGGGATCACAACACCAGATATCAGGTTATACCACAAAGCAACTGTAACCAAAACAGCCTGGTACTGGCACAAGAACAGGCATATAGACCAGTGGAACAGAACTGAAAACCCAGAAATGGACTCAAAGCAATATGCTCAATTAATGTTTGACAAAGGTGGCAAGAGCATACAGTGGAGTAAAGACAGCCTCTTTAATAAATGGTGTTGGGAAAATTGGACAGCTACATGCAAAAAAATGAAACTAGACCATCAACTTACACCATACACAAAAATAAACTCAAAATGGATAAAATACTTAAATGTGATCCGTGAATCCATAAAAATTCTAGAAGAAACTGTAGGCAACAAAATTTCGGACATCATACGGAGCAGAATTTTCACTGATACATCACCTAAGGCAACAGAAATAAAGGAGAAAATGAACACATGGGACTACATCAAACTAAAAAGCTTCTGCACAGCAAAAGAAACAATCATCAAAATGGAAAGGCAACCCACTGTATGGGAGAGCATATTTGCCAATGATGTATCAGATAAGGGGTTAATTTCCAATATATATAGAGTGCTCCTACAACTCCACAAAAGGAAGACAAAGAACCCAATTAAAAAATGGGCAGAGAAGCTGAATAGACACCTCTCCAAGCAGGACATACAAATGGCCAAGAGACATATGAAGAAATGCTCAACATCACTAATCATCAGAGAGATGCAAATTAAAACAACAATGAGGAATTACCTCACACCTGTCAGAATGGCCACCATCAACAAATCATCAAACAACAAGTGTTGGCGAGGGTGTGGAGAAAAGGGGACTCTAATACACTGCTTGTGGGAATGCAGACTGGTGCAGCCGCTATGGAAAACAATATGGTGCTACCTCAAAAAATTAAAAATTGAACTTCCATTTGACCCCGTGATCCTACTGCTGGGAATATACCCTAAGAAGCCTGAAACACCAATCAGGAAGACTATATGTACCCCCATGTTTATAGCAGCACTATTTACAATAGCTAAGATCTGGAAACAGCCCAAGTGTCCACCAGTAGACGAATGGATAAAAAAGCTGTGGTACAGATACACAATGGAGTACTGTGCAGCGGTAAGAAAGAAAGATCTCTTATCCTTTGAGATGACATGGAGGGACCTGGAAAGTATTATCCTAAGTGAAAGAAGCCAAGCAGAAAAAGACAAATACCACATGATCTCACTTATATATGGAATATAATGAACATAACAGTCTGAGGAATACAGTAGACCCAGACACATGGAAGTAGGGCACAGACAGACATCCCTCAGAAGAGGGGGTGGGGGGGTGGGGGGGTGGGAAGAGATAAACCACAGAACTTATATGCATGTATGCATGACCAATGGGCATGGACAACTAAGCCGGGGACGGGGCAAAGGTGGGGTGGGGTGGGGGGTGCCAATGGGGTAAAAGGATAACATATCTGTAACAAAAAAATAAATAAAAAATTCATTAAAAATAAAAATAAAAATAAATAAATAAATAAATAAATAAATAAATAAATAAAAATAAAAGGCACATTAACCAAATAAATATTCATGTGCCAGAATTGTTTAATAAGTCCCACAGTCTTGATAATATAATTTATATCCCTTGACTCCACAGTCAATAATTTATTCCTCCAACTGCCCCCAATGCGCGCGGACACACACACACACACACACACAAACACATGCACACAAGATGGCTCCCAGATACTACGAGTGTACACATTATTTTTCCTCCTTCCTAAACTTCTCCTTGGATTTTCAATTTCCCCACTATGTGTTTTTTCTTGCCAATGTGTGTAGATTTAATTTTGTTACTAAATGGAGAGGATTTAATATGTGGTGAGATCTTGAGAATGTTGATGGAGATGAGATGTAGATATGCATTTTTCCAACAAGCACTTTAACTGTAGTTTAATTGCAGTAGTTTAGAAAGGGCCAGAAACTAATAAATCTATTAATCTGTTTCAGTAGTAACTTGATGGAAATTGCATCAAATGGTGCTCATTAGAGGTCAATATCAATGTTAAAATAAGAGTTTGTGATACTCCTGGAAAAAGACTTCTTTGGAATTCAGGAGACAGTCTGATTTAGATTTTGGGAAGGGATGTTTCATCATTTATGCCCATAACCCCATGAAGCTATGGCACCATGACAGTTAGAAACATGGGCACTCAGAAATAGTGCCTGTTCCATGTCAGACATTTTCCTTATGGCTAGTGGCAGCAGTGTATCTTCTCTGAGTGATATTGATCATGCAGATAGTGAATCCAATGGAGAAAGTAAAGCTGTAACAACTCAGAAAGAACATGGTGACATCAATCGATTTGTATTCATGAAGACAAATATTTAAGTACACCTAAAAAAAATAGAAAATAATTCCATCTTTGTTAAGTATTAAAATATTCAATAATAATATCACTATATTGAAAAGAGTATGATAAGGTCTCAGGTTCCATTTACCAATGGAACAAAATAGTAGTAAAAGCCCAGAGGCAGCCCTGGGCGGTTTGGCTCAGTTTATAGTCAGCCCCAGCCTTGGTTGGAGTCCTGTGAGAGGAAAGCAATCGATATGAGGGAGAAACATCAATCTCTCTCTCTCTCCCTCTTTCTCCTCCATCCCTTCCTTGAGTGAGGATTAATAAAAATAAAAATAAAAATAAATAAATAAATAAAAGCCCAGAGACAGATCCATGTTTTTAGAGTTGTGCTCTCCTTGCTTAATTTAGAGATGAGCAAGAAACATATGTAAAATAAGAAACACAGACCTTTTGTGGATATTTCTATGCATCATTTGCAAACAAAATTGCCTATTTCAATTCTTTTTAGCCTATGTGAAATATTCCACCAAATAAATATTCAGTAACCAGAACTAAAGAACAGAAATAGAAGAAAAATAAAAAGGCCTGATACTGTTTCTTGGGCAAAGAGGATTAAAGAAGAAGTAGTAAACTGTTGAATATGGCAGTTAAAACCTGAAACTGACAGAAATTGTTCAACAACAATACAACAATGCATCAATTTTTGGACAACAGGTAACAATAAAATAATAATAATAATAAATAAAATTTCTATCACTTTCATTGTAAATTAAATCAGCAATTTATACATTATTTTAAAAATAATAAAATCATAAAAGAACATAAAATATATTTATATATTTATGGAAAAAGAGCCTTTTATTTATTTATTTTTAATTTTATTCTTTATTGACTTCAGAGAAAGGAAGAGAAAGGAAGAGAAAGAAACGATGAGAGAGAACATCAATTGGCTGCCTCTTGCATGCCTCCCTCTGAGAATTTGGCCCACAACCTGGGCATGTGCCCTGACCAGGAATTGAGCCGATGACCTCTTAGTGCATGGGTTGGCACACAACCACTAAGCCACACCAGCCTGGCTATTTATTTATGGTATATACTATTCAATAATGCATCCAGATATTCTTTTTTTTTTTTTTTTAATCCTCACCTGAGGACATTTTTTTCCATTTTTTGTTCAGATAGAGTGGCAAAGAGAGAGAGAGAAACATTGATGTGAAAAGGACACATCGAGTGGCTGCCCCAGACACGACCAACCAGGACTAGGGACAAACTGCAACCAAGATGGCACCCTTAGCGGGAACCGAACCTGGGTCTCTCTGGACCGCAGGCCGACGCTCTAACCGCTGAGCCAAACTGGCCAGGGCCAGATATTCTTAATAAAACCTTTTAAATGTTATCAAGTCCTTTGGGTAAACTATGTATATTTTCCTTTGTATTCATCCCAGAACCAATCATTGTCAAAACTTTGGTTGCCAACTTCGATCACTCTTTATATATTTACATATCTATATCTACATCTATATTTATATTTAGATACAGATACAAACACACAAATGCACATGTGTACATATATGTGTTTTTGCCTTTTGTACATATAGTGACTTATTCTATTGGTATTTTAAAACATTTCCTTAATGGGCATTCTAAGCTTCAGTGCAATTATAAACAATATTGAAAATTATTTATGTTTACATGAAATATACAACTCTTATATTAAAAATAATTAGAAGCATTAAGGGCCAAACTGGATAATAGATGTAAGGAAAATTTTTACGCATCTGGTATACTAAGAGTTTTTATTGGTTAAAAATACTTTTATTGATCATGCAGTAGAGGTTGAACATCTATTTGAAGTCTCTGTCAGGATGTATGTGAATGCACAGTGGTCTATTATTTTTTGTAATGTTGTCTAACATTAGAGGGTCCACATGCTATAATCATCACAAAGATTCCATGTGTAACTTGTTTCCCATAAATTATATTCCTCTAAGACAATTGAATAAATAGCAAAGTACTTTGTCATGACTACAAAGAACATTTTAAAAGGAGTCTAAATTAAAACTTCTAATTAATTACCTCAATTTGGTTAAATATTTCATTGTTAATAATGGATAACATGAGCAGAAAAATATATATCATTTGGGGGAAAATAAATGATTGTGTTTATTTTGTATAATTTGAATATGATTCATGGTATTATATAAAGTATAGCATAAAAAATAGGGTGAATACATTGAAAAGTTTTGGAAAGCTTTTAAGAACACAGAACTGTTTTAAAAACACTATCAATGATGAAATAAAGACTTGTGAATCCATATAGCCTCGCTTGATTTATCACTACATTTCTTATTGATAGCTTGATTTCTTATTGATAGCTCTGTTGTATGGAAGAAATCCACACTCCAACAATGACAAAGCAAAGCAAAAAAGGATAAGCACATTAACAATTAATTTTGGGATAAATAACATTTCTTGCTAGAATTGTCTCAGGATTCTCATTTTTAAATCAGAAAATCAGTTATGGGTTAAATGATTTTCATATCTATTTTAATGCTTTATTTTTTACAAGGTGATTGATTGATGATCACCATGGTAAGTTGAATGTTCCCATCTGTATGGTGATTTAAAAAAATCAATCAATTAATTAATGCAGTATATATTAATTTTTTTATACTCTTCAATCTGCAACAAGAGTTATAAGCAATGTATGATAAATGAAAATATGTCTTCATCTGCAAGGAGGGGAAATATAAAATAGAAAGATAAGGTCAGTACATTATAAATGTGTATGTCATATATAGCATGATGTTTATAATATATGGATAAATTAAAATATATGATATAAATCTGTGATTTAAAGAAGAATTGGTTCAGCCCTGGCCGGTTTGGTTCAGCGGTTAGAGTGTCGGCCTGCGGTCCTGAGAGATCCGGGTTCGGTTCCCGCTAAGGGCGCGTACCTCGGTTGCAGTTTGTCCCAGGCCCTGGTTGGTTGTGTGGGTGGCAGCCACTCAATGTGTTCCTTTCACATCGATGTTTCTCTCTCTCTCTCTCTGTTCCTCTCTCTCCCTCCCACTCTACCTGAACAAAAAATGGAAAAATGTCCTCTGGTGAGGATAAAAAAAAAAAAGGAGAAGAATTGGTTCAGTAGTTTTCAAGAAATGTGAGTTTGATGTATATTGCAATGGATATAGAAAAATTCCTGAGGAGATCTAACTAAAATATTGGGTAACTTTTGGTTAAACAAATAGGGCAAAGAGATCATTTTAACAAAATAAATACACATAAAGGTAGGCTTAAGAATGATACACTTTTAGGTATTTGAAAGGACTTGGATTAACGAGCTACTTGACCTTAATGCGTCAACCTAAAGGATAATTTGAGTAAGCAGAATAGGCCTCAAACATCCAAACATCTTGCATACATTGCCATTTGAAAGATATAGGTGTTAAGTGTACAGAAAGAATATTTTTGAAAGAATGTAAACATTGACTTATGTATGTTAAATCATTAAGGTTCCTATGACTATAATTCCATAGTTATTTTCAGATTTAGGCTCCAAATAGGAAGATGATGTGGTACAATCATATTTAGTGACAACACTAAAAATTATATGCCTCTGGTATGTGTCATGTTTTAAAAAATCCATGACACTGATTTTAAAAATCTGGCATCCAAAGTTGTGTACATAAAAATAATTGTCTAAGTTTCACCACAAGGTGATTTTAAAAGTATATTTTTATCACCTATGATTACAGAACAATTTGATTGGCTATTTTAATAAGATTAGTAGGAGACTGTAGGATGTAATTGAAAAACAAAACATCTTATCCATTTATAATCCATTCCTGGTAAGCAGCAATTTACAACAATGAATCTGAACATTTTACTTTATAAATGGGTATGCCTACTAGTGCACGTAGAGATTGTAGTGAGTTCTGAGATGGAATGCCATAGCCTTAGACAATATTGATAATGCCCCTGAAATATATTGCATGTGTGACTAGATTTTGAATGAAAATTTTTGTGTAAAATGGGGAACGTAGAACAGAGAGACAGAGCTTATACATGCATGAAAGAAACAGAAAGAGAGAGAGAAGGAAAATGGAAGACAGAGTGTGGGGGGCAGTACATGAAAACTGTTATTATGAGCCCAGGGTCTTCCACGTTTGTCCATATAACATTAACATACTGATTTCCTAATCCAAGTCCTCTCAAACACAAAGATGCCTGGGAAATATAGTCTAGCTTTTTGATAAGGAGAAAGGGTTTAGTAACATAAAGCAGTCTTCATCACTCTTGTGATCTAAAAGTACCTGGGAAATTATCAAAAAATGAAACTATAAATAAAATATGTCTCATGCTGGCTTGCTTTGGGTAAAATTTCAAACCTATGTGTCTTAACTGTCACCACAATAAAAATATCCAGGCTTAAGAATGAACCAATATGAAAAACTACCCCTATATATGCAAATATGAGCTAATATAGCAAATAGCCTTTTGGCATAAATTAACTGTCTAATTTCCGTGAAAATAGTCATATGCCAAAACTTCAGAATAGTTATTTGGTTCCCTTTGATATGAAACCTTTTAAATCAGGCTATAGATTATTATTAAGTTTAAAATATATGACAAATATGTACTTCTTTTATAAGATTTCATATAAATATAAAATTAAAAGATAGACTTTCCTGTGAGAAAAATTTAAATATCCAGTTGTGTAGACTAGGTAAATAAAGAACCAATTATTTACATTGCAACAGACTTATAGTAGGTATCTATTCACTCTGATTAGTTCAACTCAGATTTATTAAAAATAATTTTTTGTAACACACCATTTCAATAGTTTGGGCTTATGTACACTCTCATAGGAAAAGAAATTCAGCACTACATATTTAACTTTTGAAGCAATGATAATCTCATGTTTACTATCATATAAATAAAAACAAAGCAAACCTAGGTAGACAAAGTAGAAGAATGTGAAGCTATAGGTAGCATTGACTTGAAAATATAATTAAAAATTCTAAACAAATTTAGCACACTGAATTCAACAAGAATATATATACTATATTAATTATATATTATATTATTATTATATTATATTATTATATTATATCATATTATAATCAGGTAAACTATCTTGCAACACCATTGAGAAAGAATATATGCACCCCTATGTTCATAGCAGCACTATTTACAATAGCTAAGATCTGGAAACAGCCCAAGTGCCCATCAGCAGATGAGTGGATAAAAAAGCTGTGGTACATGTACACAATGGAACACTATGATGCTGTAAGAAAGAGAGATCTCTTACTCTTTGAGATGACATGGAAGGATCTGGAGAGTATTATGCTAAGCAAAATAAACCAGTCAGAGAAAGACGATTATAACATGATCTCACTTATATGTGGAATCTAATGAACAAAATAAACTGGTGAACAAAATAAGTTCAGAAGCACAGATACATGGAACAGTCTGACAGACGTCAGAAGGGAGGGGGAGAGGGATAGCAGAGATTAATCAAAGAATTTATATAAATGTACACATAATCCATGGACACAGACTATAGTGTAATGAAGACCTGGGGTGGCGGGGAACCGGGTAGAGAGTGGGCAATGAGGGAAAATTGGGGAATATCTGTAATGCTCTCAACAATAATGATAAAATAAATATTTCTCTCATTGGCTACTTTTCGCCTTCTCTTGTCTGCATTATGTGTGCACCAGATTCATATACACGTATATTCGTAATATTATATTTTATATTAATCAAGAATTGTAAATAAATCAAATGTACACTACTTAAAAACAAAGAAATAAGGTACTTTTGTTACATACAAGAATATATAAGTTTATACAAGCAATAAATAATTCATAATATGAGATTGTAATAAAAAGAAAGTTTTAGAGAAAATTGTACAGAAAGCTAACATGTATACATATAAATGACATCTAAATGTAAACAATATAGTTTTATTGATACATACATGAGTTCAATTAATTATGAAGAAAAACAGGAATACATTTTTTAAAAATATGTTTTATTGATTTTAGAAAGAGAGGAAAGGAGAGGGAGAGAGGGGGGTGAAAGAGAGAGAGAGAAACATCGATGTGAGAGAGAAACAGTTGGTTGCCTCCCATACACTCCCTGACGGGGGTAGATCCCACAACCTGGGCATGTGCCCTGCCAGGAATTGAACAGGTGACGTTTCTGTGCATGAGAGGACACTCAACCAATTGAGCCACACTGGCCAGGACAAACGAATACATTTTAAAATTTCGGGATACCTCTGTAGTGAGGAGAGAGAGGGGAATAGGATCAGAAAAGAACAAATATTCGGGGCTTTGATAATAATGGGCATATTATATATACTTTAAAAAGGGTGTTTGTAAATTTCAATTTGCCAGGGAATTGGTGATATTTGTTGTTTACATTTGATCTTATGTATTCTGTTTTATGAAAAGAATACAATTTCTGCATTGCAAAATTTGTGAAAATTTCTCTAGTGACTTATCACATAATTAGTTTTTGTAATTAGTATACATGTCTTTAAAAAAGCGTTGTCTGTGAGTGGTGCCCGTTGTTAGACAAAGTTTGTGATTTCAGTTAGAAAATTCTTTGCATACTTTCTTAATCTTTGTCTAATTCATTGGAAAAGCCTTGAGGGATTTCATTTTTGTTATTGAATCCTCTTGTTTCAATGGTGAGGATTTTAAATCTGCAGACATTCATTTCTATCGGTTGTTCATAGACACACACACTCGTACTTTTTTAGAGGAATTCTAAGTTCATAGCAAAACTGAGCAGAAAGTACAGAGTTGCCTCCTTTACTGTCAAGGTACATTTGCTGCATTCAGTGAACCTACATGCACACATTACTGTCACCTAAGACCCTAGTTTTCATTTGGGTTCACTTTTGTTGTTTTCTATTCCATGGGTTTGGACAAATGTGCTAAGACATGTATCCATCATTATAGTATCATACAAAATAGTTTCGCTGTCCTAAAAATCTTTATACTTTATTTAGTCCTTTCCCTCCCGTAATCTCTGGCAACCAAGCTCTTTTTTTTTTTTTTTTTTTTTTTTACTTTTGTTTCCATATTTTGCTGTTTTCAAAATGTCACATATTTGGAATCATATAGTATGTAGCCTTTTCAGATTGGCTTCTTTCACTTCATAATTTACATTTAAGGATCTAGCACATCTCTTCATGACTTGATAGCTCATTTCTTTTTAGCACTCAGTAATATTCTACTGTCTCAGATTACCACATTCTGTTTATTCAGTCGCCCACAGAAAGACACCTTGGTAGCTTCCAAGCTTTTATCATCATGAATAATGCTGCTATAAACATCTGTGTAGAGGTTTTTTTGTGTGCACATATGTTTTCAAGTACGTTGGATAAATTCCAAGGAACATGATTGCAGAATCTTATGGTAAGAGTAAGTATAGTTTTGTAAGAAACTGCAAAATTATCTTCCAAAATGTTTGAACCATTTTTCTTTCCCACCAGCAATGAATGAGAGTTTCTATTGCTCTACATCACTGACAGTATTTAGTGTTGTCAGTGTTTTAGATTGTGGCCATTCTAACAGGTGTGTAGTGGCATCTCATTGTTGTTTTAATTTGCAATGCCCTAATACGTATGATGTCGAACATCTTTTCATATGCTTATTGCCATTTGCTCTTTTAATCAGGTTGTATATTTTCTTACTGTTGAGTTTTAAGAATTCTTGTATACTATGGATAACAGTCTTTATGAGATGTAATTTTACAAATGTATTCTAACTCGTGGTTTATCTTTTCATTCTCTTGACAGTATCTCTTGTAGAACAAATATTTAAATTTTAATAAAGTTCAGCTTATGAATTATTTCTTTCATTGATCATGACTTTGGTTCTATATCAAAAAGTCATCACATACTCAGGTCATCTAGATTTTCCCCTGTGTTTTCTAAGATTTGTTTGGTCTGTATTTTATAGTTAGGTCTATGATTCATTTTGAAATAATTTTTATGAAGAGTGTAAAGCCTGTGTCTAGATTTATTGTTTTACATGTAGATGCCTAAGTGATCCAGTATCATTTGTTGGTCTTTCTGATTTTTAGGTTAAAATAAACATATGATTAGTATATCCTCTTGGTTGAGCCTTTTTTTTTTTTTTCCAATATTAAATAATACAGAAGTTCCAAGACTTGTCTAATACTAGTTTCAGAAAAGGTAATAAAATCAAAGAGAAGTTGGTTATTTTGTGAAATAATAGAGAAGAAAATTTCAAAGATGAAGCAAAATACCATTACCTATAATGAAAAGCAGAAAAAAAGGACCAGTTTCTTGATGTATAGTCAGGAAATACATAATACAAAATATAAGTAAATGATTTGTGAAGACAAAACAATACTAACAGAAAAACAAACAAAAAATGTTTTTATTAAATAACATATTGAGAAAACTGTATTCAAAAAGATAATAGAGAAAAATTTAATGTTTTGCAAGAAAATTATATTTAAATTTAAATTTTCCAAAGAGCCAAAATATTCAATTATGAAATAATATGAGATGATCTTTAGTGATGTAAGGACTGAGGATTTTTAATAACTATATAACACATCCAAAAAGAAAATAAAGGAAAGTCGCTGAGCAAAATAAAAATAAATGCTCACAATTGTATAGAGGGTACAAAAAATTTATAAACAAATAATTAAAAAATACTTATGAAAAAGTCTAAATTGGGTGAATTTTCTTATTTAAAGACATAGCTCCCAGATATTTTGGTAGAAAATAGTTCTAAAGTGTTTGCAAATGAAACACTTAAAAATGTTACCAAAAAAATGATTGAAAATAAAATGATGGTAAAAGAAATACCTGAATGAAATACCTATTACTAAAAAGTAGCTGCATTAGTTTTATTTCTAAATAACATAAAAATGCAAGGTTAAATATACTGGAAATGTCGTGTTTTATTTATTTCACAGTTTACGTTGTGGACTAACAGATATACATCTTACAATCATACAAATGAATACCTTGTATGTAAAAAATAGTTCATAAGCAAGACCTGGCCAGCTTGGCTCAGCAGTTAGAGCATTGACCCGTGGACCAAAGAGTTCCAGCTTCGATTTTGACCAAGGGCACGTACCTCACTTGCAGCTCGTACCTGGCCCTGGCTGGAGTCGTGCAGGAGGCTACCAGTGGCTGTGTCTCTCTCACATCGATGTTTCTCTCTCTCTCTCTCTTCCTCCCTTCCCCCTTTCAGCTCTATCTGAAGATAAATGGAAAAATATCCTTGGGTGAGAATTAAAAAAAAAAAATTTCATATTTAGAAATAAAAATTTTAAAAAGTATTCAAATCTCATTGTAGTGTAGCATTTAATTGAAAATTAAACATTTTTATATGCTTAATTCCTGGGTATTTATTATGTGTTTATACCTATATGTATGCTTTTGTCCTAGAATCAAATGCAGATAATTTTGCTGGATGGACTTTAGACATATTATGTATTGAGAAGTCCCTATGGATTTAAAAGACTTTAAATATTATAATTAATAACAAATTATATTTTACTTGTGAAAAACATAACAAATATATTTACCCAACTATATCGAGGCCATCGCATTGCTTTTAGTGATTTACACTGATTTTTTTCTATTAAAATAACCGTTCTAATCTCTATTGATATATTTGAAATGATTTTAACTTTGTAATTAAAACTTTAAAGTTCTTAATAAATAAAATAGGACATTAAATGTATTATTAATTTATTTATTTAATTACCCACAAATCCATAATCAAATAAATAGAATTTTTGATTTAAAGACTTTCAGTAATGTATCATTAGAAATATAATCAAAATTATATTCATACTGTTACCATTGTAATTAACTAGGAAGGAACGAAAGAGAGGCCACATATTATAAGTGTGTCATTTGGGCAGGTTCACCTGCAAACGGAAGCTCTGCCCTCCCCGGGGAACCACTGGTCCATCCCCTACAGATTACTGGGGAAAGGGACTGGACCAAGAGGAAGACGGGCACATGGGCAGTGAAGTTTGGGTGATGTAAGAAAGATGCCTGATGGTCAAATCCGGAAACAGAAATCATTAGCTGGAGGGCATGGTCACTGCAAGCTTGTGAAAATTGCGGGACACGTAATCCCCCAAACAAAGAGCTCACTCTCTTGGCTGCTAGCTCTGAACTCTGGTGGCTTTCTTGCATTTGCCTGGGTTCCCTCCATAGCCATGTGGCACTGTGGATCCCACACACATGGGCTGATGAACTGCAGTGGGAACACAGACCAAACCTGATGCTGGATTAGGCTGTGCAAGTATGGAATGGACACTGTGGGCAACAGCTTTTATTCTAGCCCGATTAAAGGCACAGCTGGACTTCTTTCTCGGTGGGATAAAGAGAAATGGGACCTTGTAAATTCAGGGGTTTGATTCCACAGAAATAAAGCTCTTTACAATATCTCATCCTCCTGTGGGAGTTCCAAAAAATTATTTTTCTTGTGATATCACAAGAAACCCACATCCCCCAGCAACAAGTGGGGATGAGTAGTGCTCCCCACAATATAAATAATATTAGTATACAGTAATTTATATACCGTAATATATATTTACCAAATCAAGCCAATTATATTAAAAATGTAATTTCAGGAATTATTTTCATTATTAGTATTTGCTTTGAAATGTTTCAGAACAGATAGAGCCTTATTTTGCCTATCTTTGTATTCAATACTCATTATCATAGCTTATTTCTTACATTTTTATTTTAATTTATCCTTTCTTTTTTTTAGCACTTATTTTTTCATGATGATATATAGCTATTGTATCTTTTGACTATTTGAGTGTCTTAGCATTACTTTGGTTTGATTATACACATAAGAACTCTTGTAGTAAAATTATAGACTCTTGATATTTTTCTCTCAAAACTTTATATCCATTTCCCCAATATCATTTGGCTATTCAGTCTTTTAAGGAAGAACATTAGATCATGTTTTGTTTTTCCCTATGGAAGTATCCCTTTATATATTTCTTGTCAGGTTGCTTATCAGCTTTTATTAAACTTAACATTTTGAGATAGATAGAGATAGAGATATGTAGATATATATTAATTTTACATATAATTAGGATTTAAACATGATGTGTTCTTTTAATCATCTTTCCCTGCTGCTGAACAAATCAGGGTGTCTGACAGCTAACTGTATCTTCCTGGCTCTTCTCCAGTGGCTAAGAGTCAGGTAGTATTTATCTTTTAGCTACTGCACTGTAAAAAAAAAAAAAAAAATCTTTAAGCCTGGAGAGCTAATTATTCTTAATTTATGTAATTTTTCTGAGACATTTAGAGACCATCTTACATCGCAATAGAATAGAGTAAGATATGTGATTTTGAGAATTATGAAGTTTTAATTTTTTTAAAATGCCTGTCTATATGTGTGGTAACCTCTTAAACAATGGTCATATGAAATATCTAAACCCAACAGTGATTAAGGAATTATTTTACTTTGCATTTATAATCTCATCTGAGCATATAGAGAAATTTAACTCCTTGCTTGTGTTTTTATTAAACTTTTGTATGATTTTCATCGTCAAGCGATTAAAAGGAAATTTTAACAATATCAAAGTTAGAACTTAGGGAGCGTTTCACATGTAAAACAACTTTTTATTAAATCTGTGGTAGTGGAAGATCAAACAAATTAAATCTGTGAAAGGCCCTTAATTGCCACTGAAAGATTTAACAGTAACTATGACTAAAGCATACCTATTTAATTTTACAAAATTCAAACAAAAAAAATATTATTCTTTTAGGTAATTTTTATTATTACCTTCAGGTTATATTTTAATTGTTTACTAGACCAGCTATTTTCAACCTTTTTCATCTCATGGCACACACTCAATCTAACTATTAAAATTCTGTAGCACACCAAAAAAAAAAAATGTATTTTTTGTTGATCTGACAAAAAAATAGGTTTAATTTTGGTTCATTCACACCAGACAGCCATTGTTCTGTTGACTGTTGTCATTTTTTAAAATTTGACAGTCCAAGGGAAAAGAGGTCAGCGCTCCTGACTAAGTAGTCGGGCACTGCATGTTTTAAAAATTCTTGGGCACATTGGTTGAAAATCACTGGACTAGAACATTCCCTGTCTTCCTGATAAATCACTTCAGAACAAAAATTCATGGTTGTTTTATTCAGAGCTTTATTTTTTTTATTTGAAACACAGTGATTAAAATTTAGTTTTAAAAGCCTTTGCTGTGATTTTCATTGCCACTGCCAGGCTTTGAGCAATTCACTTGACCTTTCTTCTCAGTTGGTAGCAGAATTGAAAGTAATGACTTTCTTTTACAATAATGATCACAGGAGAACAAATAATTTTTGTAATGACAGTCTGCACTTAGTGAAGAAATGTTTTTTTACAAGAGTGATTTATTGTCATTATTATTTAATTTTGTTGGATATAAGGCAGTATAATCCTGAGACATTCCTTTTATTTCTGATATTTCTGAGGACTGGTGAATGAATGACCTTATAGATGTTTCTTTAAACCTTTTTGAGAGAATTATATGTTTTTAGAATGATTCATTTTTCTGTTCTAATTTCATTAATTTTTCTTGTATTTGATGAGCCTCCCTTTTTTTCACGCAGATAAGAAATGTCCACTACTATTTCTTCAAATAATTTTTCATTTGCTCTGTTCTCTCCTTTAAGAATCCTTGTGTTAAATGTAGCAATTATCTTGCATATCCTTTCAACACTCATTAATCTAATCTTCGAGGACAGTCTTCAAGACTTATCAACACATCCTGGCTTTTCAGTATATTTTCTGATAGTTATAGATCAACAGGAAATCGTATAATCTTTCCAAAATCTCTTATCTATCAAAAATGTTTCTTAATTTAACTGAGCAAAAGTAAGGTAAAAAGCCATGAAACAATTTTACGTGCTTAGAACAAGATTCAGCTGTTTAAATTTGCAACTGAAAATTTAAAGAGGTATTTATTGATAAGGACATCTTTTAATTTTTTTTTTTGTATGTTTGTTTTTGTTTTTTGGTATGTACCCTTAGTGGGGGCTGAAACCAGGGCTCTGTTCGCAGGCCAATGCTCAAACCGCTGAGTCAAACCGGCCAGGGCAAAAAGGACATCTTTTAAGAGACATAATTCAACTTATACTTCTGTAATACATTAATCACTTTAAATATTACATATTACATGTTCCCAAGATTACCCTGTCCCATGACATTTTCTTTAAACTCCATAAAATAATTCTTAAAATAAGTACTAATAGATTTCCGGTCAAGATGGTGGCGTAGGTAAACACGGTATCACGTCCTCCCACAACCACATCAAAGTTACAATTAAACTACAGAAAAACCATCATTCAACACTGCCTGAAATCAAGCTGAATGGAAGTCCTACAACTACGGAATTAAAGCAGCAGCCACATCCAGACTGGTAGGAGGGGCGGAGGCGCGAAGGGCTGGTCTCACACCCACGTGTGGCAGATAAAAATCAGGAGGACACCTCGGCTGGGAAGGTCCTTCCTGAGGACTGAGGGGTCCCCGTCCCACACCAGGTGCTCTGCTCAGGGTTCCAGTGCCAGGAAGAGAAGTTCCCATAACTGCTGGCTGGAAAAACCAGCAGGAACTGAGGCTCAGGGAAGCTGAAGTGGCTGGAGCCCCAGGCAGCTCCCTAAAGGGCCCGCACATGGACTTATCAGACTCTCTCCCTCTAAGCTTGGAGGGGAGGCAGCTCGAGGGGCACCAGAGACATACAGGGAAGAACTGAGCTGTTTGGCACTGGAGTGAGGGCTGCAGAGGGGGCTTTCTCGGGGACAAACGTGCTGTCAGAGGCCTTTGTTCCTTTAGTGAGCTCTTCCCTGGGGCTGCAGACAGCCGCCATATCTGGGACTCCAGCAACCTGGCTCACACTGGTAGCCCCGCCCTGGTGACTCCCGGAGGCCCCACCCCACCCAACTTTCAGGCCCACCCAAGCTGTTGCCAGTTGCTTAACCATAGGATTGGCCTGTCTTCGATCCTGCTTCAGGTTTTCCTAAATTCTTTCAAACAAGCAGCATCTGGTCTCAGCTAGCCCCATACCTCTCGTTAAGTAGTACACAGAAACAAACACAGGGAGGCAGCCAAAATGAGGAGACAAAGACACAGGTCCCAAATGAAAGAACAGAACAAAACCCCAGGAAAAGAACTAAGTGAAATGGAGATAAGCAACCTAACAGATGCTGAGTTCAAAATACTGCTTATAAGGATGCTCAGTGAACTTAGTGAGAACCTCAGTGAACTTAGTGAGGGCCTCAAGAGCATAAAAAAAGGACCAGTCAGAAGTGATGGATGCACAGTCAGAAATGAAGGAAGCACTAACTGAAATAAAGAATAATTTACACAGATTCAATAGTAGAGAAGGTAAATCCAAGAAGCAAACCATCGAATTGGAATATAAGGAAGCAAAAAATGCCCAATCAGAACAGCAAAAAGAAAAAAGAATCCAAAAAAATGAGGAGGAACCTCTGGAACAACTTCAAGCGTGCCAACATTCACATCTTGGGGGTGCCAGAAGGAGAAGAGCGAGAACAAGACATTGAAAACCTGTTTGAAACAATAATGGCAGAAAACTTTCCTAACTTGGTGAAGGAAACAGACATACAAGTCCAGGAAGCACAGAGAGTCCCAAACAAGATGAACCCCAAGAGGCCCATACCAAGACACATCATCATCAAAATGCAAAAGGTTTGAGACAAAGAGATAATTTTAAAAGCAGCAAGAGAAAGGCAGCTAGTTACCTACAAGGGAGTTCCCATAAGGCTGTCAGCTGATTTCTCAAAAGAAACTTTGCAGGCCAGAAGGGAGTGGCAAGAAATATTCAGAGTGATAAAAAGCAAGAACCTAGAACCAAGATTACTCTATCTTGCAAAGTTGTCATTTAGAATCGATGGCCATACAAAGAGTTTCCCAGACAAGAAAAAGTTAAAGGAGTTCATCACCACCAAACCGTTATTGTATGAAATGATGAAGGGTCTCTTTGAAGAAAAAGATAAAATATATGAACAAACCAAATGGCAATGAATACATATCTATCAACAATGGAATCTACAGACAAAATAAACAGGTAGAACAGAAACATTCTCATAGATACAGAGAATATTTTGTTGGTTGCCAGATGGCGGGGAGGGGGGGGGGCGGGTCGGGGAATGGGTGAAAAAGGTAAAGGGAGTAAGAAGTGCAAATTCATTGCTAGACTGACAAACCTCAAAGGGAAAGGGGTTGGGGGGTGAGAAGATATAAACCAGAGAACTTATATGCATAACCAATGGACACAGAAAATAGTGTGGGAAAAGGTGCGAGGAGGGCGGGTGTGGGGAGGAGGGGGTCAATGGGGGAACAATGAGGAACATCTGTAATACATTCAACAATAAAGATTTAAAAAAAATAAGTCCTGATAAAAAATAAAAACTATTACTGCTTTCATGTAAATTCCATAACAACTGAAAATTTATTAGTCCATGAAGGTTATTTTTCTGTCTATGCCTTAAAATATTTACCAGAAAATACAAGGTCTACATTTTTCCTTGACATTAGATGCAGTAGAGATTTTTAGTACTTACTTATCTGCATCAAAATTTAAACAAGATCCAAAAAAAATATTTAAAGAAAATTTTATGTAACAAAACATTTTAAATTTAATGTTAAATATAAGCTATGAGGAAGTTGAAAAGATAAAAAAAATAATTTGAAAAGTAATCTCTAAAGGGTAAGGGTCTAATCTATATCATCCTAAATTTTAATATCTAAAATTAAGAAAACTAACATATATAATAAAAGTAAAGGGTAAGAGTCATGAAATAAAATAAATGGATACAATTTAAAACAAATAGGTACATCTAGAAATAAAATAAAAAGGTGTGAGTCACATATGTCAAATATTGTTTTTTTCATCAGATACATAGTTTAAAATAAGTAGGTAGAACACTTAGAAAATTAGGAACCTGAATTAAAATAAAATAAGAAATATTAAAATTCTACAAATTAGTAGAAAAAGAAAAGAAACAATTCTCAACTGTCTTCAGAGCTAGCTGTTTTAAAAAATATTAAAATTGATAGAGTATGAAGTCAATAGAATTTTAGCAAGAAAGAATGTTATTTCTGTACATCCAACATTCTGAACAGAGCCAATATCTCAGCAGTAAAAATATATGAAAAAACACTGAGATCACAAACTGTAAATCTCATCTTGTTAACTCTGTTGCAAACCCATCGCCGTTTTTGGATTAGCTTTTGCACAATATATACACTATTCTTATCTTTCCTCATTTGGTCCTTATAACATGTCACAAGGCTACATTCTACATGGCAGATTTAGAATTCCCATCGGGTGTTGCTGTTACTAATTGCTACTTTAAGAATAAAACAGGAAGGAAGTAGGGTAAACTAAATTTAAAGTTTAGCCAAGTCATGAAGATATAATAGATATCACATAAAAAAGAAGATGTTAGATTATATGCAGAGTTGAAAATGATTTTGGTTGCTTTTTTTTAATGCGTTATATGACTCTAGAATCCACCAGCAATAGTAATTATATAAAAAGGTTAGGCTGTTGGAGGATAAAGGTGTTTGAAGGTAATTTCTTTGCACAAAATCGCTTTGTACTATGCGTTCCACTGTCTCCAACAGGAAAGTATGCAGGTGTAAGATGGGCTTCTATCCTCCCACTTTAAGCACAGCAAGGGTTCTTCATGTGGAAAATTTGGAGATATTCAAATGTGCATTAACTGAAAGTGAAGGGGTGGGAAGCTGTTAAGTTATTCCTATCTGGGAAATCCAGAAAATGGGAATGGAGCTATCAGCTTTGGCAATGAGGCAGAGGAGCAAGTGGCTGCTATAAGTTGTGTTCTTAGACTTTTTAGAGCAATAAAATGTGCAAATATTCCATAAATGAGAAGGTATTAATACGAGAACTTAAACTGTGAACAAAATGAACATAGAGAGGAACAAATGGACCTCACCAGAAGAGAACCTAGCTCTGCACTGATAGGCAGAGTAGGAAGTGAGTCACCGATACCATGATGTGTATTAAGTCAGGACAAGGGAATTGTAGGGGGATAGCTGTTGAAGGAAGGGTAGCAATGTCTCCAAAAAAATCCCAAGCAAGCATTCTATTAAAAATCTGCTTAAGCCCGGCCGGTGTGGCTCAGTGGTTGAGCATCGATCCATGCACCAAGAGGTTGTCGGTTCGATTCTTGGTCAGAGCATATGCCCAGGTTGTGGGCCTGATCCTCAGTGGGGGCATGCAGGAGGTGGCCAATTGATGTTCTCTTTCATTGATATTTCTATCTCTCTCTCCCTCTCCCTTCCTCTGTCTAAAATTAATAAAGGAAAAAATGTCTGCTTAACTCAGAGAATAGGAGGAAGCCAGGTTAAAAAAAATGTCAAATGAATGTATTGCTTTCTAACTCTCCTCTTTCTTCATTTTAACCTAAGAACAGGGCACATAACATCTTGCCATTTGGGACAAATATGAGCAAAAAACACAAGAAATGCCACTTCTACCCCATACTACCAACATCATCACCATAAACTAACAAACACAAGTAGGCTACATTCATCACTAATTATTTATTTCCTCAAGGAAAGTGCACCCACTAATGTCACAGAGAACATTTCTGATCATCTCAAGCTCCCAAAGAAAAACAATGCTCCTGGCCTCTGCTTTATCATCCAAACTCTTTCATCGATGGCTTTTTACAGTTGATCATCTGACTCAATCTCCTACTTCTTATGATTCCCAAAAGATTCCAATTTGTAACTCATGATAAAAATAATCTGTAACATCTTTACCACCATCTCTAAGTGTTTCCTTTCCCTTTACTACACTATTTATTATGACTCTCTCCCAAAATTAATTATTTTTCCCTATAGTCCAAATACAGCTGAGTCTAGAACTGCAGCAGACTCTTCTTGTTTCAGATGGTGTCTGCCTTCTCCTTCCTAAAAACCTTCTACTTCTTTCAAGCACTTAACAACAAGCTCACTCTCTTTTATCCGTGGATGATTATGGGTACCAGAACATTGCCCTTCTCTCCTTTACTTCTCTTACCATCCTTTTTGCACAGTCCATCATCAGCCTCACACCTAAGTTTCCTGAATTATTCATCTTTAATGATCTGTCTCCACCTCTATCTTCTTGACCTAACAATTTCTAATATGGGAGCACATCTAATATCTCATTTGCTTCTGATCACTACCTTCTACCTTCCTTTAGCAACTCCATTACATTAACATGGCATTCCCGTTATAGCTTCCAATCAATCCATCTACCATTTTTTCACAGTTCATTGCCTGTGTTTATTTCCTCACTTTCCTCCTTATCTCTGTCTTCCTCCACAAAATCTTCTGAAAGTTCTCTTGTATAAACACAGCATTCCTCCCTCTTACAAACAGGGACATCTTCGAATCCTATCTAAGGCTGACTACTCTGTATACTTGTTAAATTGCATTTTCTCTGAAATTAGCACACTTCTCTGCAGTACAATCTATTCTTTTTTTTATTTCTGTTTCCTCCTTTCAATGAATACAATAGCCACAATATTTACAATGTTAAAAATAAATAAAAAGTCTTTAGAACCTGGGGATTCTTTATCAGTTGTTTTCTTATTTTCTAGTCGTCTTTCACAGTACAATTACTCAAAATATGAAATATTTTTGTTATCTCCAGTTGCCTCAAAGTGGAAAATTTCAAAGTCATATCAGTCTAGCTTTGTTCCCACTGTGTCTTTGGGATCTTCTTTTCAAGATGAAGACATTTCCAGTTGCAAATCCAGTCTTTAATTCTCATCTCTGTCTCTGTGCAACATTTGAAAGATCATTGTTCTCTCTCTCTCTCTCTCTCTCTCTCTCTCTCTCTCTCTCTCTCTCTCTCTCTCTCCATGTGAAAGAGAGAAGGTAGAAGAAGGTCAAGTGATCCAGAACCATGGTAAACTTATTTCAGGATATTTTGAGTTTGGATAAAACATGCATGTGTATAACTATGTATCTCTGTATGACAGACTCTATCTTGGAGCCCATTTGACATGTTTGTAGAATACCCTTGATCCATTGGAGGTGTCAGCTAGACAAAGAGTGTATGAGGGTTGCCCATTTTGCTGTGCTTCTGGATCACCCAGGGGCAGCCATACAGCAGGATAGCTGTCTGGTAATGTGGTTTTAGCATTGTAACAACACTTAAGGGATAGTTCCATAGGATTTAAGACCAAGCCTTATAGAATCAAGAGCAAGAAAGACAAAAAAAGAAAGAGAGAGAAATGAGAACCAGAAGGGTGCAAAAGGGGCACACTATAGAAGAATCGGCATTAGGTTGTAAGAAACACTCAACATATTCAATGCTCACAATTACAGAAAAATGAGTAAATTATAAAAACAGAAATAATGGACTATTTTCACTGCTGTATAATTAAATTTGCAATCAAATTAAGTCATATGCTCTAGTAAAATATGTTAATCACATGTACATTATTATTTTTACCTTAAGCCACTACTCAAAATGATCAGATATCATATTTATGTACAAGTATGATCAGCTATCATATTTATTTACAAACGTAAGTAGGTATCATTGTATAAGAATTATGAAGGACATCCAAAAATAACTTCTGTTTCTGATTTTACCACTAAGTTACACCTAAATTGAAGAGAAAAGCAGATTCAAGAACTTGTTTCTCATTGTTCCTGTAATGATAGGACTGTAATGGCAGAATAATGATAGCAGTCCCAGTGAATCCATTTAGGAATAGAAGTAAGAATTACACATTTATTTTAACAAATCAGCATGCAGTTAATTACAGTTTTTGGCTTTGGTCCGCTTCTCTTGCATATTTGGAAGCTGGATTCATGTAGCTCATTAAAATAGCAGTTTTTCTAAGAGTTAAAGTATCTCTTTAAAAATTAAATAATGTGTCTATAAAAACTTACCTACAACCTAAGGAGAATAAGCTTCTATATCACTGTAAGGACCCAATAGCTAGTTTGTGCCTAAACAAATGGACAGCCAAACCCCAAAGTATTTATTACCAGTATCGATGTTTTTGTAACTTTCAAATTTGTACTAACCAGCATTGTTGCTTTCTATAGAAGTCTTAATTAACTTCTTGCTCAATGTATGCCCTGCATTTATGTGTGCTTCATACCCACTTCCAGTAGATTATGCCAGGTTTAAAATGTTTAAATGTGATTGCAGGATGGAATTATAATGATTATAGATTATAATAGATGGGAGTTATAATGGATTCAAAAATTATTTGAATGCAATTAAAGAATGAGCAATTATGTCAAATAAATGAGGTTAAAGCATTATGAGGTGTATGTCCAGCAGGTGTGGCTCAGTGGTTGAGTATTGACCCAGGCACCATGAGGTCACCAGTTCAATTCCCAATGAGGACACATGCCCAGGTTGTGGGCCCGATCCCCAGTGGGGGGCATGCAGGAGGCGGCCTGTCGATGTTCTCTCTCATTGATGTTTCTATCTCTCTCTCCCTTTCCCTTCCTCTCTCTCTAAAATCAATAAAGAAAGAAAAAAAAAAGCAGTGTAAGGTGCTTCAAAGATGCTGTGATAAAGGGGGTAGGAACAGAACAACCACAATCTTTTATTTTTTTTTTTTCATTTATCTTTGTTGTTGAAAGTATGATAGCTGTCCCTCCTTTTTTCCCCCATTGATACCCTCTTCCCTGCTCCTGTCCCCACTGCCTTCACCGCACTATTGTCTGTGTCCATTGGTTATGCATATATGCACATAAGTTCTTTGGTTTATGTCTTCCTGTCTCTATCCCCCTTCCCTCTAATGTTTGTCAGAAGGGAACAGCCATGATCTCACCCTTGGCAATCCTAAGGGCTTTGCTAGAGTGTCACAAGTAACAAAGGCTTTTCAAATATAAAACTATGAGGGATTCTAAACAGGAAGTGATAGAGGTGGACAGTGGCTGAGTATGACCATATATATATATATATATATATATATATATATATATATGTGTGTGTATATATATATATATATATATACACACACACACACTCTGCTGATTCATGGAACTAAGTTGAAAATGCTCATCTCACCTCCAGTAGCAAGAAACATTAAAAGAATCCCTTTGACAAGCCACACTATATACTTTCCTTGGAAGCTTCTTAACCCTTCTGTGGTACACAGTGAGAGCTTTTATGTTGCAAAAGGAATAATAGAGACCTAGGGAACATCAGGTTCTATGAAAAGGGATCTTTGAGGACATTATTTGCATTTACTCTGCTCCTCAATTTTTATGGAGTAGGAAAAAAGAAAGGGTTTAGTCCATGCTGCCTATGTTTTTATTGCAAAGATCAAATATATGAACCTCTGCTCTTTAGGTCTAGATTTAAAAATGCTTCACATGACAGAACTTTCCCCAAACTAGAGGAAAATTAAGAGTCCTAGCAGCTATATGGAAACACATTACCTGTCTGCTTTGGCCTGATATCGTTCTGTTTTTGATAATCGATGATTGCATCCTACGAATTTCAGAACTTATTAAATCAGATGTTAGCCTCACACGCACAATTTTAGGAGGTTTTCCTGATGGTGGATGACAGGAAAACTATAGAAATAAAGAAAATGACACCACAAGCTAAAAATATAACAATGTTTATAGAAAAATAATGAGGTTGCATCCCTCTCAAAGATGTAAGATCTCTCACAAACCCCTCCGCCTAAGTTTAGTCAACTTACATCACTTTAACCAACCTTATTTCTCATTAAACAGTTACAACACTCAGATAAAAGTAATAGTATCATCTTCTATTTGGCATTAGCCATAACTGGCAACAGGAAAAGTTGCCACAAGTGGCTAAAGAGTATACTTGTGCTTGGGGAAAATCAAATGTAACTTGTTCATCTTAGTCCCCTCTGATACATAACATCGACATGCTCATCCTTGCTGACTGCACAGTCTATGGGGCACATCAGTGGACAATCAGCATTTTCAAGCCCCTAGATATAGGTAAGAAATCCTGCATGCTGCTGCCTGATACTGCTATACCTATTCTCCATGAGGTCCAGCGTCAATATTACATTAGAATCAGGAAGCCGAACATTAAATACAGCCTGCATGGCATTTGGGAGAAGATAAAGGATTAAAACATCTAACAGAATTTAATAACATGCAAGATACACATACACTTATATGTACATAAGAATAACAAAGATAATCATGTGGTTAAACAAAGCATCATTATAATACCGTAGCAGCATAAGTGAATTCAAGAAAAAAAAAAGAAGTAGGAGAAAACTATAGGATGATGGGCAAAATCCTTTGGGTTGGCCTTATTCCTAAAACTATATCTTATACAGTAATCTTTGTTCTGGTTCTGTTATTTGTTATCACATTAACATGTTCATTTTAATGACAAGTGACTTTTTTTTCTTAATATTGCATAATACATCAGAAGTCTACTAATTAAAGGGTAACCATTTATTTACAATCAAAGCTAAAAATCTCAGTGTCATCCTTTGTTCCTCTCTTTATCACTCACACATTTATTGCTTCACAACTTTTGTGAAGACTAACAGAAAAGAATTTCTTAATAGATATTTCACTTATCATAAATAGAGTCTCACTCAGACACAGGTTTAGTTGAAGAACATATACTGTCTCTTTCTGATGTCTGCAATAGCACCCTGCTACAGCCCACCCTCCCACTACATTTTAATTCTAGTCCTCAATTTACTTTGTAACAAGTTTTTATTCTCAGTATTGAATCTAATAAGACTTCTTGTCATGCGAGAAAATCAAGCTTGACTTTGTTATGTCACTGGGAGTAAGATTCTGTAACTTGTTGCTCCTAATATTCACGGTTTGTTACTCCTAAGACATAGACACAGTTAGATGGTGTTGACACATGAGGTTCCAGAATCTACTATAATAAGTCACTAAAATAATGGCAATAATAATTAATCTGAGGAGGAAGTTCAACATAACTATATCATCCATTTGTCCATCTGAATAAGTTGTTCTAAATATGCAATGAGTTTGGGCCCCAAAGGATATAATAGTAGTGTTGGCTAGAATAGATATTTCTGATTCATTTATCTTCAGAGACTTAATTCCATAAATTCTTTGTACAGCCCTAATGCAGAAACTGGGGATTTGGCCTGAGCCGGAGTTCTGAAAATAAGGACAATCTATATTAAAGTGTAGCATTATTTAATGGCAGCATGATCTCTCTCTCTCTCTCTCTCTCTCTCTCTCTATATATATATATATATATATATATATATATACACACACATATATATGTATATATGTGGATTTTAGCAAATATTCTAATATATACTATAAATGACAAATTATAATGGATTCTAGTATATATGCAAATTAATATTATAATTGCCTGGCATTTTATAATATTTATAGAAAGCTAGGGTAGATCTGAGAATTAATGAAAGCAAGACATAGCTGGTTCAAAAACTCTAAAAATACAATATTCACTTTTCCTTTTATAGTTGCTAAATGAGCTGATTAAATCAAGGGGTTCCATGTTCATTAATCTTCAGTGGTTGACTCATAACATTAAATATTTATGCTTATTTATAAATGGTTAACTGACTCAGAATATACTGAACACAGATAGCTTCAAAGAAATGTTTGTCTAGGCATCAGGTTTAGAATGTTGACTAATGAGCAGAATATTTCCTCTAAGTAAATGTGAATTAGATTCTATGTCACCATTGTCTGGTTTTACTAGAAGTGCATAAGATAGCATGGTTTAATGAGAAGAGACACCATCTGGAGAGAGATAGACATGAGTTTACTTTAGATTCTGGCATTTATCACATGTAAGATCTTGAGCAAAACTCTTCTTAATACCTGTTTCCTCACATCATTGCTCTTTCTCAGGTGGCTGATTAGGTGGGGCCAAGAAACGAGTGCTGGCTAATAAGTCAGAAGCCAAGTGCGCGCTCTCTCTCTCTCTCTCTCTCTCTCTCTCTCTCTCTCTCTCTCATTTGTTAATTTAATTGCTGGTAACAAATGACTAGCAGTTGTCTTGCCTTTTGTGATAATGACAAGCAGTGTTACACCTAGTAGCTATTCCAGAGAGTAGCCTTTGCATAGTGAGAGGAGAGCTCAGCACCCAGCACCCTGGATAAACATGTAAAATGAGCAAAAAGTAAGCTTTTGTTTCTTAAGCCTTTGATATTTTGGTAATTTTACTGCATCATAGCCCATTATATGTTTAGTGAAAATTATTGAGAGGACTACAGGTAGTACAAAAAAAATAAGACATTTGAGGTTGCCTAATAAATATAGTCGCAGTAGTCAGAGTTGCTATGGGTAATAATCATTTTCACTTTTGAAATTATTCTGGTAATTGAGTTCAGGAATAAGATGACTAATTTTAATGTCCAGTACAGTCATTTCCATCTTTAGGTTGAAAGGCAAAAAGTATGAAAGAGATGTAACTGAGGAAAAGAATGGAAAACTCTGCTTTAATAAGACTGAAAAGGTTTACAGCAGCTGCATTCTCAAGCTAGGTGTAAGGAGACCAAGACCAGTAGGTGGAAGCTACACTCACCTCCTCCTGGTTCCAAACTGAAATTACAACTAAAATATAGAACAATCATCCTGAATAACCAACTAAAGACTAGCTGAAACCAAGTCTTATAACCAAGGATTTATAGAAGCTGTAGGAAGACTGGTAGGAAGGACAGAGACTTGACAAGGACTGGCCGCACTCCCAGAGGTGGCAAGATTCCACAGGGATGTTGTGGCTACAAAGTTCCCCCTGAGGAGCCAGGTACCTCAGCCCCACCCCAGCTCCCAAGCCCAGAGCACCAACTTTGGAAAGAGGCACCCATACAAACATCTGGCTGTGCAAAGCAGCAGGGATTCTGTTTGCCAGGGAGAGAGTGGAGTTAACTAGAGACAAAAGTACACTCTAAAGGGCTGGCGCACAAAATCTCATTCACAGCCACTCACTCTGTGCTCTAGAGGAGGGAGGACAGGGCAGACAACAGTTATGTGAGGAGAGATTGTGGTTTGTGGCTCCAGGGAAGAGAGGTAAAGGGAGAGCTGCCAGAACCCCCAGAATTGACTTCCTCTCTCACACCACAGATGTCATCTTTCTTGGGTGGAACACTCCCATCTTTATGACATCAGCCTGGAAGAATCCAATAACCCCACCCTCCAGACTCCCAGTGGTCACCCACTTCTGCAGAGTTCACTCCCAACAGAGGAGTCAGCTGTCTGCGCCTGGAATATACATGTCTGGGAAGACTCTAGGGGTTGTCAGTGATTGAGCTGTGTGGCTATGGGGCAGGTGCCATTCCCCCATCTTCACCCCCTCTTTATAGGAAATCCACTAGCAGCACCCTCTGGCCTCCCAGAGGCCCCATCTTCCAGACTCCATGTGGTCCTGCCTTGCCATGCTTCAGATCTCCAGGAGGTCTGGGCAGAATCCAGGAGAAACTGATCTGTGTGGCTCTGGAGCAAGGTCACACCCTCCACCTTCCCACAGGACCGACCAGCACCACCCCTCACAGGAGATCCGCTAGCCCAACCTTCCCAACTCCTGGTGTCCCTGCTCTACTGAGCACAAAATATATAGTGCATGTATGAATTTTATCTCTCACTCCCTTCCTCCCTTTCTCACGTCTACACACACAGAAAAAAATAACTACAGAAAGCAAGCAATTCAATTCTAAATTAAGAAAATATTTTCAAACATTGTCAAAAATATTTTCAAATATTGTCAAAGAAAGTATAATTAACACTATAAATTCATGCTATCGATTATTTAGGTGTTAATTATACTTTCTTTGACATAGATTAATAGATACACTATAACATTAATTGTTCTTTTTTGAGTTTTAAAAATTATATTGAGAAAGCAAAACAATTTTCAAATAAAGACTTCTCTTTATTGACTCCTTGGTGTAAAGAAAATATTTTATTAGGCAATGGAAAACATGACTAGAAAGAAAATTTCTGAGGATCTAATTGCAACATGGTAATTACAGTTAATAACACTGCATGATAAAATTGAAATTTGCTAAGAGAACAAAATTAAAATATTTTCATCAAAAAATGTTATGGTTTCTTACCTCCTCAGTGAAAGAACATGACTGCTATATTTAATTTTTAAGTTGAATAAAACAATGATTTGGGTTTTTGCAATGCTCATGTTTCTCTAATTTTGGTCTATTTGTAAACTCTATCACTTCCTCAAAGGAAAATAATTTCCCCAAGATTTTCACTTCTACCATAATATAAATCTAGGTCTGGTTTATATGTGTATTTGGTCTGGGACAAAAAAAAAAAACACCTAAAATCTTAACTGTCTTGTTTAATTTGCAATCTTTTAAGATGATTATTGCTCTATTACTTTTCCAATTACCTTTTAAATTTACATATTCTAATGGAACACAATATTGTTACCTTAATTTATCTAATTTACATTAATATTTATATTTTAAATATAAAACAGTAATTTAAGAAGGTAATTAGATATCTATCTCCTGATTAAATATTTCAATTATTTATTATTTTTTTCTTTATTGATTTTAGAGAGTGGAAGGGAGCAAGAGAGATAAAAACATCAATGAGAGAGAACATTGATTGGCTGCCTCTTGCATGCCCCCCACTGGGAATTTGGCCCAGAAACTGAGCATGTGTTTGGTTTTGATTTTTTTTAATCCTCACTGGAGAACATTTTTTTTTGTTTTTTGTTCAGATAGAGTGGGAGGGAGAGAGAGGAAGAGAAAGAGAGAGAAACATCGACGTGAAAGGGACACATCGCGTAGTTGCCACCCACAGGACCCAACCAGGGCCGGGACAAACTGTAATTGAGGTACATGCCCTTAGTGGGAAGCAAACCCGGGTCTCTCTGGACCACAGGCCGACACTCTAACCGCTGAGCCAAACCGGCCAGGGTTGGGCATGTGTTCTGACTGGGAATCAAACCAGCGACCTCTTGCTGCATGGGTTGATGCTCAATCACTGAGTCACACGGGCCAGACTCAATTATTGATTTTTTGTAGTCTGCATAATCAAAATATATAAAACATCTCAATAAATTTTACATTTAAACTACAATTTCTCTAGGGTATATAAAACTATAATTCTATAATCTATGTAAGTGAAGAAAGGACATTGATTTTTTTCTTTAGTATATCCCTAAGATAAGACAAAAAAAGAACTTTAATTTGATGGATATTTATTTGTAAAGCAAGAATGGCTCTGAAATATTTATGTGTTTCTCTAAAGCTTAATCTTCTTAACCTATTTTACTGTTAAATAACATCATCTTATTAATAGTGATCATAAAGTATAGGTATATTTGACTGAACAAAAAATAAACAAAATGAACTAGGATTCTTATAGAAATATCTGATTCTAAGACTAGGGTAGAGCCCTGGTCGGTTTGGCTCAGCAGTTAGAGCGTTGGCCTGCGGTCCAAAGAGACCTGGGCTCGGTTCCCGCTACGGGCATGTACCTAAATTGCAGTTTGTCCCCGGCCCCGGTTGGGTCATGCTGGTGGCAACCACTCGATATGTCCCTTTCATGTCGATGTTTCTCTCTCTTTCTCTCTCTCCCCCACTCTATCTGAACAAAAAATGGAAAAATGTCCTCGGGTGAGGATAAAAAAAAAAAAGTCTAGGGTAGAAATTATATAAGAAGCCTGTAGCAACTTTTAGTGCCAGAAGTGAATGAAATGCTCAATATCACATGTGCTTGTGTACATGCACAAACACTATACACAAACATGCACACACAAAATTCTGGGGTTATGTCAAACAGATATAGGACCCAACTGAATGAAAAAGCTGTAATTAGCCAAAGCTGGGACAGTCTGTGAACAAATAAAGTATTATTTAGTCATTGCCATAGTATAAAATAGATATCCATAAATTATTGACAATACAGATAAAAACAAGGGAAATCAGAGATACTTTAACAACCAAGAGCCTTAGACTACCTGGATAAAAGGAGACATTGAAGTCCAGGTGCACTTCTTAGTTTTGTGATTACATTTTGTATGGTTATTTAGACACAGTTGTGGATTCAGGGCCGCAGACTCTGAGGGTAGGACCGTGTAAATCAAATAACCAATCGAGGCAAGAAGCAGCCAGGAAAATGAAGTATTCTGGGGATGATATTGGAGAAAGAATGATGCATTATTACTGTCTGTGCTGGGAACATCAGAAGGCATAGTTTTGATATCCTGCTATTCTTCATACATAGTATTTCCTAATTAATAAAAATGCATTATGCACTTTTTGTCCCAAAGAGAAGACTCTCTTTCACTGTGTTCACTTTCTTTAAGTTAGCTTAGAAAGCTATTTAGTTCTATTAAAAAGGAAAGTTGATTTATGGCCAGGTATTCTGGTAAATATTTTTTTTTTTTTATTAATATGTGTCCTACAAGGCATTTTATCTCACACCATGATTCATTCATTTATGGAAGAACCAAAGGAATTCCACTCTGTTTCTTACATCGACCCGTCCCTGGGCTCTGAACAGTCAATAAGTTATTAGCCCAGGAGTAGTGTATTATTTACATCTCCCTTTATGTGTGTGTGTGTGTGTGTGTGTGTGCACGCGCGCACGCATGTGCTCAACATTGTTATTAGATAACTGTATGTTAGATAGCAACTATGTACCCTAATAACATTTCTGGGATTTGATGATGGTGTCCCCTTAGGACATTTTAGGGTTTATTAGTAGACACATCTCATCAAGTGTATAATTATTGCACTTACTTGCCCCTACAGAATTGCCTTCCTTGGCATTTTAAGGAAGTACTAATCAGAACCATTTAAAGACGTTGCTTTTTGTCTTTGTTGAGGTATAATCACCAAATAAAATGGTAAGATATTTAATGTGTACATCGTGGTGATTTGGTACATGTATATCTTGCGAAAAAATCCCCACCATCTACTTAATTAGCACACTCATCATCTCACATATTTATCTCTTTTTCTGATGAAAATATTTTAATTCTGTTATCTTAGCAAATTTCAATTTTGTCATGCAGCATTATGAACCGTAATTACCATGTTGCACATTAGGTCCTCAGAAATTTTCTTTCTAGTCATGTTTTCCATTGCCTAATAAAGTCCTCCATCTAATGAACTCAGTGATGATAAAATTCAGATATCTTTGTGTTACTTACTAAAGTGTTTCAGAGAAAACCTGAGATATAACACCAATGTATTTACAAGAGAGAGGGAAAGAAAAGGAATCTACATTTTCTACTCTTTTCCAAGAACCTACTCACTATCAGTAATCATGATAATTTTCCCTTTTAATTTACTGAATAATTTATGTGCTTTAGGATTTGTCTTTTGCAGATATGTTTCTAGATGTGTATCTGATTAGTTGAATTGGCCCAGGCATATATTGAGCAGATTAATAGTTCTTTTCTTCTCTTTTCTTTTCTTTTTTCTTCTCTTCTCTTCTCTTCTCTTCTCTTCTCTTCTCTTCTCTTCTCTTCTCTTCTCTTCTCTTCTCTTCTCTTCTCTTCTCTTCTTCTCTTCTCTCTTCTCTTCTTTTCTTTTCTTTCTCTTCTTTTCTTTCCTCTTCTTTCCTCTTCTATTCTCCTCTCCTCTTCTCTCCTCTTCTCTCCTCTTCTCTTCTCTTCTCTTCTCTTCTCTTCTCTTCTCTTCTCTTCTCTTCTCTTCTCTTCTCTTCTCTTCTCTTCTCTTCTCTTCTCTTCTCTTCTCTTCTCTTCTCTTTTCTTTCTTTTCTTTACTTTTCTTTCTGTTGGTGTTCACCCGAGGATATTTTTTTCATTGATTTTTTTTTTAGAAAGAGTAGAATGGAGGGAGGGAAAAAGAGAGTGAAACATCATGTGAGACACATCAATTGCTTGCCTCCTTCATGACCCCAGTGCGGATCGAACCAGCAACCTATGTATATGCCCTTGCCTGGGAATTGAACCCACAACCCTTCAGTCTGCAGTCAGATGTTCTAACCGCTGAACCAAAGCTATATTCATTTCTTTTAATACTATCTTGTTTTCCTCTCTGCTATTTCATCATAAAGCCAGTTGTCATAAAGTCTTCAAATAACCATTCGGAAGAAAGTGCAAGTTGTCAAAAGTGGCTTCAGGTTGTATTTGACAAAGTTGTGTCCTGCTCCTAAATGCATCCCAACCAGACTGGAGATTTGAGAAGAATTTCTATCATCAACAGCTGCCAGAATTTTGCCTCCAGCAGCTGTGGATATTAGTGAATACACCTTGGATAAAGAGGGAAGATATTGCTTCATGTACTCTCTCAGCGTGTTAATGGAAGCAGCAAGAATTAACTCCAGTGTGGTCTCAGCTGCAGTGTTTTTGTTGAACTACTTTACTATTTCATGTAGCTTAACCAAGCTCTTCTCTATTGTCAGCCACCAAATTGAATGCATGCACTTTTCATTTGACACAATATCATCACCGAGTAGTAACATTGGCTTCATAGAGCCTACTGTGCCACAAATGTTTGCCTCAGATTTTTGTTTCCTCATATTCATTTGGTGTATTTGGTGTCTAATATTTAATATAGTTATAATTGGCAGTAAATACTGATGAACCTGTATGCATACCACGTCACACTTCATTTTCCGACTATAATCCCTGTAGTCAACACAAATATCAACTGTAGACACAGTCTTGGATTGTGATATATTCATACAATTGATAGTATTCACTAGTAAAAATATACAAATTGTGTTATATCTCAGAATGGACTCACGTCACAGGTGTATGCTGAACAAAAACAACAGACACAGAAGAGTACATACATATGCATGCCTGGATACAATGTATATAAACAGCTAAAACTAACGTGCTATAATAAAAACTAGTTAATTTGGAGGTGAAAATGCTTAGAATAGGACTCAGGGACTTGAGTATAGTTATTTTCTATTTCTTGGTCTGGGAGTAATTACAGAGTCTCTTTATGTATAAAGATTTGTTAAGCTGCAACTGTGTGTTTATTCAATGTTTTAATGTGCATTGGGCTTTACTTAAAATAGTTTAAGTCGAATAAAATATAGCAGAATAGGGGACGGCGAAAGTGGGACTGATAGCCATCGGTGCTGGTGTTTTATAAAAAACACATGGAAGAAAGAGTTTCAGGAAAAACGATATTTCAATGTTTTTAAATAGTTTCTAGCAGCAAATTGTGGTACTTATAACCCCAATTGTGGTTAAGGACATATTCTCTGCTCTACCCACGTAACAATATGACCAAATCTTCTTTATCTTCTTTCTTTTATTCAAGAGCAATTGTGTTCTCCCCACCCCACTGCTACAGGAAAGATGTCTTGGTAGAACAGGCATAGCAAATTCCTGGTCAAGCAAACAAGTTAAATAATATTGTATTTTTCTAACGAAATTCCAGTTGTGACAATAAATGTTTGCCCATATATTCAGAGCTTTAATTTTTCTGAAATAAGAAAATGGGTAAAATGGGGAAGAGTCAACATCTAATAAGAATAAAGAAATGACGGATGCCAATGTAGATGAACTATATACAGAGTTACTTGATTAACTTTTGTTGCATTAAGTGTGGAAAGCAATGGGTTTATTATTTTACTATACTACCTAGAATCAAATACACAGTGATATTTCCCATGTGCTTTCTCTCACTCATCAGGGACTTTGCTGCAGTGTATGCTGGTTCAGAAATGCTTTCCTCCTCCTCACCATTTCTAACTCATTAAGTCTTTGTGGCCTTTTCCGTTCTGGAAAGCTTTGAGGGGGGGGAGGCACAAAGCAGAGGATAGTAAATACATCCCTTAACATCATGCAATATTTCCCTGAAATGATATTATTTTGCTGTTTTTATAATGTTACTATTTCTGTTAATCTAGTCATGTGGGGAATGGCAAATAATCACATCAGTAAAAAAATATAATGTGACATATTTCCTCATACTGATTATATTTTAAACAAAGAACCCTGAAAAATGGTACCTTAATATCATCAAGGTATGTTTCAGCTCTGATTAGACTGAACACTTCACTCTGGCTGCCGTCAATCCTCCCCTTTCTGAGGAGGGTCTCTCCAGCAGCGGCAAGGACCAGAAGGCACGGTCAGTGTAGCCAGCTTCCGTAGGTGTTAGCCAACAAGTATTCACACCAACAAAACCCCGCTCTTGAGAACCAGCAGAACACATGGCATCTCCTCCCAGAAGTTGCCCTACAAGCCTGGATGCTCTCTGAGGAACCGGACTAGCGCCTCGCCCAGGTGTTTGTGCCCTTGCGGTCAGTGTATCCCCTTCTGTCCTCTTCTGTGAGAGTGTGGGTGTTATACATCTTCCCAAATGGGACTTCACTCTGGCTGCTGTCCCTGTGTGGGAGTTTCTTGAATGTCTAAATAGCGGAGTTCCTTATCTAAGAATCATGTCTGGGTCTTCAGTGATCTCTCTGCCTTAGAAAGGTCTTATTGGTGGTTAAATGTAAATAGAAAACTTTTTTATTTCTACTTATATTTATAAAGTTTCCTGTTTATTACTCTATATATTCAACTACTTCATACCAGTGGCTTTCTTTGATTGTTAGAGCCCATTGATGTGTAAATAGCTTTTACACACTTCTCTCTTTCTTTCCATTATGTCCCTATGTTATGGCTTCCTCCTGACCCCGTTTTCTTTTTCTATAGTCAGTTATTTGCCTTCAAATGAGAATTAATATAATATGCTTTGTTACTAGACATTAAATAACTGGTAATAACATTTGACTTTTCTATAAGCTTCCAAATGTAAAATCAAATATAGTGATAAAAGCACAGTGGCTTGAGGTCAAATCTTAATTAGCGTTTTATGAAGTTGATATTTAAATTTTAATTTTCACTCACCTAAAAGTCACTTTCTCCTATATTCATGCACTGAAGTATTATGGCAAAGCTTTCTTAGAAACAGAAACGATCTCAACCACACCGCTAGTGAAGGGTAATAATTTTGTATATAGAGTAAAATTCAATGAAGAAAAAATGTCATTTTAAAATAAAGACATTAAATATGATGTAAAACCTTTTTTATTATTTAATAAGTATTTTTAAATTTTATTATTTAATATCTTCGAGCATTGCAACAAAAGTTAATGAACTTTTAATATTTTGCCATGACAATTATTTTTGTTCATTGCAACTGTAAAATTTTATAGTAGCTTATCAACACTTACCTTCTTTTAGGAAAATGTACTTGTGTTTCTTCAGTGTAATTATTGTGCTTCATAAAAACTGTGTTATTATGTTGGCTTAGTATAATATGCTTTTTGCATAAAAATAACTTATAGTTATTCTCTCCTCCATTGGTAATTATAACCCAAGTCCACTGCAGTAATAAACTTGGCTTGAGTACTTGATGGACCACTTTATTTTATTCTAACTACCCTTTTTCTATTACTACTATTTATTATGTCTTCATAAATGTGATGCAAAGCAATAGAGAAGTGCACGACACTGATACATCTTTTTTCCCAAGGTATGTTTTTTCCCCACTTAGGCCGAGGCCTCAAGTTGTTAGTTATTTGGAACACTGGAAAGTATTCCAAGTCCATATTATCCCAGGTGTTTTCACCATGAAAAAGAGCTGTGTGAACACTTGTTATTGAACAGAAACAACAGTCCCAATGACACACGGCATCGCTGCCTACCACAGCTTCATTAAAATGAAGAACAAAAGAGCAGTTGGATTGAACACAAAGAAGTACTTGAGGAGGTGGAAAGGTGCCTAATGGTGTTTGTGGTTGGTTGCAAAAACCTGGGAAATAGTCTAATATATTTCCTTTCTTATACTGAACACATTAAAGATGAAAGCTATATATTATATCTCATGTGTGCATGCCTCCTTCTCCTCATTCCAAGAAGTATTGTTTGGTTTTTAGCTTTTTTTTGCTATTTTTTGTAACTGTAGGAAATTTGAAAATTTATCAGCAGAGATAAACATTTTGTGAAACTGAACTAGCACAAAACATATTATGTGATGTGATATAAAAATCATGTGATAACCTCTCTGTCATGACCTCAAGTCATAATTTTACATATCAAACTAAAAAATGCCATTCAACTATAGTGTGCTGCAAGTCCCATTTATAACTTACGTGGCAAAGAGTGTAAGAAATTCTAGATTTAATAGGACTGTTATCCAGATATTTTGCCTGTTATGATCTTGTCTAATTTAAGTTAAACTTATTTTCATTTGTCCTCTCCTCAATTAAGACCTCTCATTAAATATTTCAATGTATTTACACTACCTTAACTTTTTGGCCAAGATGAAATGCAATCTTTTATTCTGTTTGAATGATTTGTTGTATATGAGTGTTTTCTCTGCTTTCCTTATATGTCTTATAGGTCTCTCTGTAGCCCTATAATTTCAAGGAAAACCAAAACAAACCAACAAACAAAACCAGAAACACACACATACAACAAAGGCCTAATTTCCCTTGTATAAATTTGTTCACGTGATTCCATGATCAACTCACTGACATTGATAACAAGAGGTATGTTGACTTTTTCTTTCAGTACTCTTAATAAAGCTTTGTGTCTCTAAGCTGAGCCTTCCATTCTGAGACAACTGAAATTTACATGTATGTATGTATGGTGTGTCCGTGTGTGTGTGCGTGTGTGTGTGTATGTGTGTATAAATAAACTGGCAGAGATATAAAAATTACATCAATTGGAATTTAATGATATCAGCCTATTAGGCAAAAAATGTTGGATTCAATGTTTTAGATGGATGGATAGTCCTACAGTATTGAATTCTCGGCAAACAGCATTTCTTCACCATTTTGGTTTTTTTTTGTTTGTCTGTTTTCTAAATATGTGTTTAATGATTTTTTAGAGAGAGGAAGGGAGAGAGAGATAGAAACATCAGTATGAGAAACATTAATCAGTTGCCTCCTGCACGCCACCTATTGGGAATTGAGCTCATAACCCCAACTTGTGTCCTGTCAGGGAATCAAACCAGAACCTCTCAGTCCATGGGATGATGTTAATCCAGTGAGCCACATCAGCCCGGCTCTTCACCATTTGAAGGTAACATTCTATCATGGTCTAAAATAGAATTTCTGATAAAAAAAAAAAAGCTGTTATTCCTTGAAAAAGTGCACTTACAAAAATTGACTGTTTATGATTTTTTCTCTTTGTCTATATTTTTCAATACTTTTATTCACTGTATCCTGTCGTGTGTGTGTGTGTGTGTGTGTGTGTGTGTAGTTTATTGTGCTTGGGGTTTGCATGACCTCTTAAAATTTAGTATAGAGGGAATTCGTCAATTTTGGTGTATTCTCTTCCAGTAGCTCTTCAAATACCGCTTGTGACACTCTCTTTCCTACATCTATGTTTAGGATTTCAATCACTTTTATGTTAGAGCTTTTCATTGTTCAATAATCACTTTATATTATTTTCTGTCTTTCTCAATTTCTTTCCTTTTCTTCTTTAATCTGTATATTATCTACTGATCTAGAAATTTGATTTTCATGATATTTACTTTCTAATATGCATTTATTTGGTTTTTAATTTTAGTTGTTATATTTCTATTTTAGAACTTCAATCTGCTTCCTTAAATTTTTTTTTCTTTATTGATTTTAGAGGGAGAGGGAGAGAGAGACAGAAACATTGATGAGAGAGAACATCGGGATTGGACCCACAACATGGGCATGTTCCCTAAGGGAAATCAAACCGGTGACCTCAGTGGGTTGATGCTCAACCACTGAGCCACACCTACCAGGCTGCTTCTTTTTTAGAGGTTGAAATTCTCTGGTGAGATGCTATCTCTATTTCTTAAACATATTCACCTTTATCTAAAAGTCCATGTCTGGTAACTATAAAATCTGAATCTATTTCGAGTGCCTCTATATCATCTTTGGTTTTCTCTAATTTTTTGCTCATTAACTGTTGTTACATGACATGGCTACCATTTTTTATGTTTGATTTTAAATACCATGTATGGCAATAGGCAGAGCCTCTGAATGACGCCACAGGTCTCCCTAGAGAAGTTAGTGTTTGTATGAATAGCAATGACAGTAAGGATAGGGTGGTAAGCGATTCATCCCATGAGCAATTGTATCGGTTTCCAGTCTTTTAGATGGCAGAACAGGGGAGAGAAGACATGTAAAATTTTAGTTTGCCCTTATTCTCAGTAATAGCTCATCAAGGATCACAATGGAAACACTAGCATGTTGACCAAGTACACAGTTCCTTAATAAGTCCATGCATTCTGTTGTTTTCCTCCTTAGCTCTGTGAGACAGATTGATGTCTGGTTGCTGCATCTCTTGCCCCCTTAGAATTTGGCAATAAATTGTAACCCAACTTCACATAAAGGTCAGGCTTGTGTCTGTAGTTTCCTTTTCTATGGTCTTAATATCTGGTTCTCTTATCTTTGTACCAAATCTTAGCAACTATAGTTATCCTGGGTTCCAACTTTCTTTTACCTGGACTTTTTATACTTTGAAAAATTTCCAGATTACTGCTTTTTGCTGGGCTGCAAAAATTTGCATCAAAAAAAAAAAAAAACATGAGAGGGAAAAAGATACCAGCAAAGAGTGTTCCTTCTCCTCTTCTTAAGTCCTGGAATTATTGCTTGCCCTCTTATACCTTCAAACAGCAGGAGTTTGTATTTTCATGTTACATTATCAAGTTCTATAGTTGTTCTTAGGAGAGAATTGGTCTGACACAAATAAAGTCACCATAGACAGTAGTGAATATCTGTTTCATTTACCTGTAATTCTTTATTATTATAAGTACTCTCACAATTTGAAAACATACACAGGGCATTCTCCCAAAATTTATATAGGGGGTCTGTAGATTCTATTACATTTTGAAAATAAAATGTATTTTAATAAACACTAGCTTTATAATGAACACTTTTTGATGTGTATATTTTTTGGTACACGCTATATTTACTTTAGAGCTCTTATATAGTCAAATATCATAACCTCTGATATGTATTTTATTCCCTAGATTATGAAATATTCATTTAACCATGATTATTTTAAGGGAGTTTATAATTTTCCATGTATAAGGGTTATTTGTCTTATATGCTATAATTATTTATAACTTTATTGGATTTCCATAATAGAATACCCTATGCTATTTCTGTTTTTCTAAATTTATTAAAGTTTGATTATTCAATATATGATGAATGTTAAAAGTTTCTATGGCTTCTGAAATATTATATTTTGGCAAATCTATATCACGTACAAATTGAGTGATTCTTGAAGGCACAGTGTAAGTCTTCATCTCTGCATCTATCATGCCTGACAAAAGAAAGCTGCCCAATGAATTGCACTGATTGAAATGTTGAAGTAAACACTGCTGCTTGTAATTAAAATACTGCCTTTTATTTATTAAAGGAAAAGACCCTTTAGAAAAGATAAAGCTGTGTATTGAATTATATTAACAGTTCCAAATAATCCATTTCCCCCCTCAGAAAAGGTGACATTCTTATTATTATTTTATAGTTTCTTTTTTTTTTAAATTAATTTATTTTTGTTACAGATGTTTCTCCTTTTCCCCCCACTGATTCCGCCCTCCCCCTCCCTCCCTGCCCTGTCCCCAGCTTTGTAGTCCATGTCCATTGTTCATGCATACATGCATATAAATTCTATGGTTTATCTCTTCCCCACCACACCTTCCTCTGGGGATTGTCGGTCTGTACCCCACTTCCACGTCTCTGGGACTATCCCATTTCTCAGACTGTTATGTTCATTATATTCCACAAATAAGTGAGATCATATGATAATTGTCTTTCTCTGTTTGGCTTGTTTCGTTTAGGATAATATTTTCCAGGTCCCTTCATGTCCTCTCAAAGGATAAGAGAACTTTCTTTCTTACAGCTGCATAGTACTCCATTGTGTATATGTACCATGGCTTTTTTATCCATTCGTCTACTGATGGACATTTGGGCTGTTTTCAGATCTTAGCTATTGTAAATAGTGCTGCTACAAACATGGGGGTACATATATTGTTTTTTAATCAATGCGTACCAAAAGATAATTAGACATATTCTTTAAAATGACATTTTTTTTATTAATTTGTTTTTGTTACAAGTGTTTCTCCTTCTCCCCTCATTGAAACCCTCCTCCCCAGCTTTGTTGCCTATGTCCATTGGTCATGCATACATGCATATAAGTTCTGTGGTTTATCTCTCCCCCCAAGCCCCCCTCCTCTGAGGTTTGTCAGTCTATACACCACCTCTATGACCCTGGGTCAATTTTGTTCATTAGGTTATTTAGTTCATTATATTTCACAAATAAGTGAGATCATGTGATATTTGTCTTTCTCTGTTTGGCTTGTTTCGCTTAGCATAATACTCTCCAGGTCGCTCCATGTCGTCTCAAAGGATAAGAGATCTTTCTTTCATACAGCTACATAATATTCTATTGTGTAAATGTACCACAGCTTTTTTATCCACTTATCTACTGATGGACACTTGGATTGTTTCCAGAACTTAGCTATTGTAAATAATGTTGCTATGAATATAGGGGTACATGTGTACTTTATGATTGGTATTTCAGGTTTCTTAGGATATATTCCTAGAAATGGGATCACTGGGCCAAACAGCAGTTCAATTTTTAACTTTCTGAGGTAATACCATAGTGTTTTCCACAGTGGCTGCACCAGTCTGCATTCCCACCAGCAGTGTACTAGAGTCCTGGTTTCTCCACACCCTAAATAGCACCTGTTATTTGGTGATTTGTTGATGGCAGCCATTCTGACAGGTGTGAGGTGATACCTCATATTTGTCTTAATTTGCATTTCTCTGATGATTAATGACATTGAGCATTTTTTCATATGTCCCTTGGTCATTTGTATGTCCTGTTCGGAGCAGTGTCTATTTAGTTCCTCTGCCCATTTTTAATTGGGTTCTTTGTCTTCCTTTTGTTGAGTTTTATGAGCACTCTATATATTTTGGAAATTAACTTCTTATCTGATGCATCATTGGCAATTATGGTCGTCTCCCATATAGCGGGTTCCCTTTCTGCTTTGATGGTTGTTCCTTTTGCTGGGCAGCTTTTTAGTTTGATGTAGTCTCGTGTGTTCATTTTTTCCTTGTTTCTCTTGCCTTAGGTGTTGTATTCATGAAAATTCTGCTGTGTATGATGTCTGAAATTTTGTTGCCTGCATTTTCTTCTAAAATTTTTATGGACTCACGAGTCATATTTAAGTCTTTTATCAATTTTGAGTTTATTCTTGTGAATGGTTTAAGTTGGTGGCCTAGCCTCTTCTTTTTTTTTTTTTTTTGCAAATATCTGTCCAATTTTCCCAACACCATTTATTGAAGAGACTGTCTTGACTTGACTGTATGCTCTTGCCACTTTTCTCAAATATTAATTGAGCATATTGTCTTGGGTCAATTTCTGGGTCCTCTTTCTGTCCCATTGATCTATCTGCCTGTTCTTGTGCCAGTACCAGGCTGTGCTGATTACAGTGGCTTTGTATTATAAACAGATGTCTGGTAATGTGATTCCTCCTACTTTGCTCTTCAAGATTGTTGTGGCTATTCAGGGTCATTTTTGGGTCCATAAAAACTTTTGAAGTGTTTGTTCTAGTTCTGTGAAATATGCTGTTGGTGTTTTGATGGGAATTGCACTGAGTCTATAGATTTCTTTGGGTAGTATGGATATTTTAATGATGTTAATTCTTCCAATCCATGAACAAGGTATATGCTTCCACTTTTTTATATCTTCCTCTATTTCTTTATTCAATGACCTGTAGTTTTCTATGAAGAGGTCCTTTTCTTCTTTGGTTAAGTTTATTGATAGGTATCTTAACTTTTTTGGAGCCATGGTAAATGGGATTGTTTTTTTCGTTTCTCTTTCTGTGAGTTCATCATCATTGATGTATACGAATGCCATCCATTTCTTGACATTAATTTTGTATCCTGCTACTTTGCCAAATTCATTTATTAAGTCTGGTAGAGTTTTGATGGAGTCTTTAGGGTTTTCTATGTACAATATCATGTCATCTGCTAATAATGACAGTTTCAATTCTTCCTTTCCAATTTGGACCCCCTTTATTTTTTCTTCATGTCTGATTGCCGGGGCTAAGACTTCCAGTACTGTGTTAAACAAGAGTGGTGAAACTGGGCATTCCTGTCTTGTTCCCATTCTTAAGGAGAATGCATTTAGTTTTGCCCATTGTGTATTATTTTGGCAGTAGGTCTTTCATATATGGCCTTTATGGTGTTGAGATATAATCTCTCTATTCCCAGATTGCTGAGCGTTTTTGTCAGAAATGGGTACTGGATTTTGTTGAATGCTTATTCAGCATCTAGTGATATGATCATAGGATTTTTATGTTTTATTTTTTTATGTGGTGTATCACATTTATTGATTTGCAAATATTGTACCATTCTTGCATTCCTGGGATGAATTCCTCTTGGTCATGATGAATAATTTTTTCGATGTATTTTTGTATCTGATTTGCCAATATTTTGTTAAGGATTTTGACATCAGTGTTCATTAAAGATATTGGCCTGTAGTTTTCTTTCTTTGTAGTATTTTTATCCAGTTTTGGAATTAGAATTATTTTGGCCTCTTAAAATAAGTTTGGAAGTGTTCCATCTTCTTGGATTTTTTGGAATAGTTTGAGGAGAATGGGTATTAGATCTTCTTTGAATGTTATGAAAAACTCCCCTGTGAAGCCATGTGGGCTTGGGCTTTTGTTTGGTGGGAGCTTTTTAATTACATCTTTAATTTTCGTTGTTGTTATTGGTCTGTTCAAGTTTTCTATCTCTTCTTACTTCAGTTTTGGGAGGCCGTGTGTTTCTAGAAATGTGTCCATTTGTCCTAGATTGTCCAATTTGTTGGCATATAACTGTTCATAGTATGTTTCAACGATCCTTTATATTTCTGTGGTGTCAGTTGTTAATTCTCCTCTTTTGTTTCTGATTTTGTTTATTTGTTTTCTCTTTTTGTTTCTTGGTGAGTAGGGATAAAGGTTCATTGATCTTGTTTATCTTTTCAAAGAACTAGCTTTTTGTTTTATTGATCTATTGAATTGTTTTTCTATTCTCTATGTCATTTATTTCTGCTCTGACTTCCTCCAATTTCCTTCCTCCTAATAGCTCTGGGTTTTTCTTTTTGTTTACTTTCTAGTTCTTTAAGTTGTAGGGTAAGCAATTCAATTAGGAATTTTTTGTTTGTTTGTTTCTTGAAGTAGGCCTGTAGTGCTATGAACTTCCCTCTCAGGACTGCTTTTGCTGTGTCTCATAGATTTTGTGTTGTGTGTTCATTTTCATTGGTTTCCAGGAAGTTTTTAATTTCTTCCTTGATCTCATTAGTAACCCACTCATTGTTGAATAACATGCTATTTAGCCTCCAATGTTTGAATTTTTTTTTGTGTTTTTATTGTAATTGAGTTCTATTTTTATGCCACTGTGATCTGAGAAGATGCTTGATATTCTCAGATGATTTCAATCTTGAATTTGTTGAGACTTGCTTTGTGTCCTAACATGTGATCTATCTTTGAGAATGACCCGTATGTACTTGAGAAGACTGTATGTTCTGCAGCTTTGGGGTGAAATGTTCTGTAAATATCAATGAAGCCCAACTGATCTAGTTTGCTTTGTAAGGACTCTGAGTCCTCGTTAATTTTTTTTGTCTGGAAGATCAATCCAGTGGTGTCAGTGGCATGTTAAAGTCACCCATTATAGTTGTGTTGCTATTGATATCTCCCTTGAAGTCCTCCAGAAGTTTTTTTTTAATCTTTTTTGGTGCTCCTGTATTTGGTACATATATGTTTACCAGGGTTATATCCTCTTGTTGGATTGATCCTTTTAATATTATGTAGTAACCTTCTCTGTCTCTTTTTATGGCCCTTGATTTGAAGTCTCTCTTGTCAGACATGAGTATTGCTATACCAGCTTTTTTTTCATTTCCATTTGCTTGGAACAATTTTTTCCATCCCTTCACTTTTACCCTGTGTGAGTCTTTTGCTGTGAGGTGGGTTTCTTGTAGAGAGTATATATATGGGTCGTGTTTTCTTATCCAATTAGCTACCCTATGTCTTTTGATTGGAGCATTTAAGTCACTTACATTTAAGGTAATTATTGATAGATAGTTATTAGTTGTCATTTTAATTTTATGCCTATGTTCCTCTCTCTCTCTGTTTCTTCTTCTTCTTACAACAGTCCCTTGAGCATTTCTTGCAGTGCTGGTTTCATGATAGTGAATTCCTTTAGCTTTTTTTGTGTCTGTGAAGCTCTTTATTTCTCCTTCAGTTTTGAATGATAACCTTGCTGGATAAAGCAGTCTTGGATTCAGACCCTTGCCTTGCATTACTTTGTACACTTCATGCTACTCTCTTCTGGCCTGCATCGTTCCTATTGAGAAATCAGCTGACAGTCTAATAAGAGCACCCTCCTAGGTAACTTTCTTGCTTCCTTTAAGATTCTTTCTTTGTCTTTAATGTTTGCCATTTCTATTATGATGTGTCTAGCTGTGGGTCTTCTGGGGTTCATCTTGCTTGAGACTCTCTGTGTTTCCTGGACTTGGTGATTTTTTCCTTCACCAGTTTAGGAAAGTTTTCTGTCATTACTTCTTCAAACCAGTTCTCTATTCCTTTCTCTGATTCTTCTCCTTCTGGTATCCCTATAATGTGAATGTTGTTATGTTTTGTATTATCCTACAACTCCCTTAAACTCTCCTCTTGCTTTTTAATTTTTTATTTATTTACTGCTCTATTTGGGTGTTTTTCTCTACCTTGTCTTCTAAGTCTCTGATTCGGTCTTCAGCTTCTTCTAATTTACTATTGAACCTTTCTGAAAGTATTTTTTATAACCACTATGTCATTCTTTATTTCCTCTTGATTTTTATGCATAGCTTCTACCTCTTTTTTTAAGCTGAAGTAGTTCCCAGTGAGCTCTTCATAATTCTTATTAAGTTGCTTGTAGTTCTCACCAAATTGTTTGAGCACCCTTAAAATCATTGTTTTGAATTATTTTTCTGACAAGTTGCTGTCTTTTATTTCCTGTAGTTCCTTTTCTGATGATTCCTCTGTTTCTTTTCTTGGGTGTTGTTTCTTTGTCTCCCCATTTTAGCTGTCTGGTAGCTGTAGACCTGGTGAGGGATGTTTGGATGTATAGGAAGCTCACTATATATCAAATAAGGCGACTGTGCCTCCCAAACTGTTTTGTTGCATGTCACCTCTTGCCTGCTGTGGATCTTGGAGGATTGACAACTGGGGGCTGGTATTGGTGTATCCTGATAGGTGCTGCTGCTGGATCACATGGACCCCTCTGGAGCTGTGTTCCCAGCTGGTTGCTGGTGCTGAGCTGCATAGCTCAGGCCCTGTTGGAGCCATGCTCCCTGCCTCCACCATGGCCAGCTGTGTTGCACAGGCCTCACTGGAGCCCAGGCTCCACGCCTATCTTGTAGGCAGCTGTGTTGCCCAGGCCCCTGTGGAGTCCCAGGTCTCACTGCTGGTGGCTGGGGAGTGCTGCTGCCCACTGGGGCTCAGATCCTGCTTAGCCTTTGCTGTAGTTTTTGGGGATGGGTCTCAGCTGCTGATCTGTGCTTCTGTTGCCTGGGGATGGAAGTCGTCTCCCCAGCCTCTTTTGCTGGGGGTATATTTCTACTCTGATGAGGCTGCTACTGTGGGAGATGGTGCTGGGCTCCTGGCCAATTTTGGCTTCCTCAGCAGGCACCTTGACAGCTCCACTACTGTGCACTGGTCTGTGTTGACACAGGGTGTCCACTGGTTCGATGGTGCCAGGTGCACTGGTGGGCTCAGGTTGCTTGGCCCTAGCTGTTCCCACTGCCTCCTCCCAGGGAAGACCTGGTATCTTCCAAAATGGTGGAGACTCTCGGACAGCGCAGGAAGAAGCACCCTGAAGAGCTGCTTATCGTGGTAGCTGGTTGCTCCCGTCCACAGTACAGGAACCTTTTGCTCCACATCTCTGCACTGCACAAGTTTGGTTGTCCACCTTCATGTCCACTCACAGTTTGTCACACACTAGTTCACTCTCTCACACACTCACTCTCCCCTTGGTCCTGCCTGCTGCCATCTTTCATGACCCCACCCCCCCATAACATGTTGAAGTCTATTCTCTTTTCCATTTTCTTGATTTTGGACATTTCCAAATCTTATCCACACAGTATAGATATTTAAAACACACACACACAAAGTAGGCATTTTAAAAATATATTGACAGGGTACTCAATTAATTTTAAAAAGTTGGTCTTCTTTTGTTTCTTCCCAAAATAATTAGAAACCCTCCTTATTGAAAAACAAAAATCCTGATAATAAACAATAGGAAAATCAATAGTATTGCTAGCATTATTTTCTAACTATGTGTTATCTCTATCTATTAATCTGTCTATCTATCTTACATATGGGCCTTTGCAAGTAAGTGAATACTTGGGTTGTTTTATGTACAAATTTATTTATTCATACCTGTAGAGTTTCTTTGCATATATTATTAATTAGTATAATAAAAATTTCACACTATTTATAAATTTTTTAAAGCAAAGTGGGTGAGAAACTAATGAAAAGTTTGTTTCAGTGCCTATTGTTTTCAAAAGATGGCTGCTCTTCTGCCTCTCATACAAAATGAGAAATGTTCTCATTTTTATGTAAATTTCAGAATTTTAAAATCTAATTATCTTTCAACATATTAGTGAACAATAAGATTATTTTTGACTAGCAATGTTAATATGAAAAATATGCTTTTATTATGTACATTTGAATATTCTTAGTTGACAACTTTAAAATAAAATTCATCTCTGACCCATAGATTTCATGTAAGTTATTATAAATTTCATCGTTGCTTTCTATGAATGTGTTTACATCAAGAGTGGTATAAATATATATATATATTTCTAATAGTAACAAAGTCAAAAGCTAAATTAATAACAACAAAAGTACAGAAAGAGAGTATTATATTTTAATGTTTAAATATTTATATTTAGGCAGTATAAAATGACAGGATAAAATCACAAAAACATACATGTGTTGAATATTCTACAATTATAAAATTAATACACAACTAATACAATGAAAGTAATTTAAATGATTCTGATACTCAGCTTACTCTCTGTGAAATACTTTAGGACCCTACTTCCTGCGTTGGCAATAAACACACACACACGCGTGCGCAGTAATATTTTGATAGCGAACATGTCACTCATTAGCAATTATTATACCCCAACAGTAGGATAACTAATTTCAGAAAAGTATAAAATTACAAAAAAAATAAAATAAATATTCCAAGATGACTATGGAGTAGGTAGAAGCTACACTCACCTCCTTCCAGTGCCAAACTGGAGTTTTTGCTAAATTTTAGAGCAATCGCTCTGAATAACCAACTGAAGGACAGGCGAACAGGAGTGTTATACTAAGGATTTACAGAAGGAGCCTCAAGGAGATTGGGAAGGAGTACGGAGACACTGAGGGCTGGCACCTGTATCCACTTATGGTGGCTGAGAAGCCAGAGAGATATCTTGGCTATATATGTCCCCCACTGAGGGGCTAGGGGTCACAACACCACCACACCAGGATCCCCAACCCAGAGCACCAGTGCCGGGAACAGGAGCCTGCATTGCATTTGGTAGTGGAAATCAGCTGGGATTCTGTGTGCCGGGAAGAGGAGGGAGTCTGCTAGAAACCCAGGTGCTCTCTTAAAGATTCAACACAGAGGATCTTGCTCTTGGACCTTATCCAGGTAGAGGGAAGGTGACCCAGGGCATATGGGAGTCATAAAGAGAAGATCTGGGTGGCATGGCTCTGAGAAGAGATCTGGAGGGTCAGGGTCAGCCACCGAGGTCCCTTGTCCTGAGTCCCTGTCCCACACCACCTCAGTCACCATCATCCCAGGGTTGAGCCCCCATCTTCTCATGGCACAAGCCTGGGAAGTGCACTACCTCAGTCTCCAAATACTGGTGACGCCACCTTACCAAGCTTAAGTTCTCTAAAAATGTCTGTTGGTGCACCCAACGGGGACCTTTGTTGTGTTCTTTTTCTGGATAAGCTCTAGACGGATGCTCAAAGAGTCACTAAGCTGTGTAGCTTTAATGGGGGGCCAGTCTTGCCCCTCTCCTGCAGATTTGGCAAGCACCACCCCCAACGGAGACTGTTTTGATCTGTCCTCTCCAGCCCCAGTGTCTCTGCCCTGCTGAGCTTGCTCTTGCAGAGCAGACGTCTGGCTGCCCTCAACCCGAACCTCTGGTGCGCTCCTCCTGGTGGTGCTGGAGTCGCAGACTCTGACAGAGACTGAGTGCTATGGTTCTGAAGTAGGGACCATTCCCCCCTTATTTAGTGCCTGATCACACTGCCCCCAAGTAGGAGACCCCCTAGCCCCAACCTCCCAACCCCGGTTGTCCCACCCCACCAAGTTCACATCTTTTGGAAGGATATGCATTGCGGTCAACATGGGCTCACTCTGCAGTCTTTCTTCAGAACACTCTAAGGCAGTGGTTCTCAACCTTCCTAATGCCGCGACCATTTAATACAGTGTCTCATGTTGTGGTGACCCCCACCCATAACATTATTTTTGTTGCTACTTTATAACTGTAATTTTGCTACTGAAAGGGTTGTTGGACCCCCAAAGGGGTCGCGACCCACAGGTTGAAAACCGCTGCTAAAGGAAGACCAGGCAATCTTGGGGGGTGGGAGGGTGGTGTGAGGTGGAATAGCCAATAGGTGGAGGGGGACCTCAGAGAGCCTCTGACCTTTTATTAATCTGCCCACATCTCGGAGCTGGAGAAAGCCAACACTTATACACAGCTTGGCCCCTCCTATATACACCCCGTGTCTGTAGATGCAGTCACAAACAGTGACTACCGTGGTAGCTCCAGACAGGGAGCCCAAGGTTGGTTTCACACAATGTCTGATATCGACCTGCACTGGAATAAATGACAGAGACTAAAAAATGACACTACAAAAGAACAATAAAACCAACAGCTGATTCTTTTAAAAGAAAAACAAGATTGACAAACCCTTAAGCAGACTCATCAAGAAAAAATGAGAGAGGACACAAATAAATAAAATCAGAAATGATAGAGGAGAAGTAACAACTGACATCAAAGAAATACAAAGGATCGTAAGAAAATACTACAAACAACTATGTCCAACAAATCGGACAACCTGGGCAAAATGGATAAATTCCAAGAAGCATACACTCTTCCAAAAGTGAATCAGGAGTCATCAGAAAATCTGAATAGACCAATTACCACTCATGAAATAAAAGCAGTAATAAACTCCCAGAAAACAAAAGTCCTGGATTGGATGGCTTCAAAGTTGAAGTGTATCAAACATTCAAAGAAAAATGAATACCTATTCTTCTCAAACCATTCCAAAAACTTCCAGAGAAGAGAAGACTCCCAAGCTCATTTTACAAGACCAGTCTTATCTTAATTCCAAAACCAGATAAATACACTAAAAGAAAGACACTTATAGGTCAATATTTCTGATAAACATAGATGCTAAAATCCTCAACAAAATATTAGCAAAATGAATCCATAAATTTATTAAAATGATCACGCACCATGATCAAGTGCAGTTTATTCCAGGGATGGAAGGTAGGTACAATAACCATGAATCAATAACATGATAACACCAAATAAAAAAAATGAAGGATAAAAATCACATGATCATATCAATAGCTGCAGGGAAAAAACAACAACAACAACAACAACAACAACAACAACAAAGAAAACATTTAATAAAATCCAGTACCCATTTATGATAAAAACTCCCAGCAAAGAGGGAATAGTGGGAACATACTTCAATATACTAAAATCCACATATGATAAACCCACAGCCAAAATCGTATTCAATGGGCAAAAACTAAAATGTTTTCCTCAAAATGAGGAACAAAGCAGGGATGTCTGCTTTTACCACTTTTATTCAACATAGTATTGGAAGTCCTAGTCACAGTAACCAGACAAGAAGAAGAAATAAAAGGCAACTAAATTGGATAGAAAGAAGTAAACTGTCATTATTTGCAGATGACATGATATTGTATATAGTAAAACTCTGAAGACTCCACCAAAAAACTTTTAGAATTGATATGAGATCAGTAAGTAATAAGATATAAAATTAATAGTCAGAAATTGGTGGCATATATATACAACAATAATGAACTACCAGAAAAGAAAACAACTCCATTTACAATGGAAACAAAAAAAAATAAATAAATAAAGTACCTAGGAATATATTTAACAAAGATAGTAAAAATCCTGTACTCAGAATACTGAGAAAAAAAAAAAAAATTGAGGAAGATACAAATAAGTGGAAGCATATATAGTGTTCATGGATTGGAAGAATTCACATCATTAAAATGTCTATACTACCCTAAGCAATCTATAGATTCAACATAATTCCTATTAAAATTCAATTGGCACAGTCTACAGAACCAGAAAAAGTATTCCAATAATTTATATGCAACCACAAAAGACCACAAATAGCTTCAGCAATCTTGAAGCTGTACCTATATCACTCTACCTATATCAAACTATATACTACAGGCCACAGTAATCAAAATAATATGACACTAGCATAAAAGAAGACATATAGATCAATGGAACAGAATAGAGAGCCCCAAAATAAATGCAAGCCTTTATGACCAGTTAATATTTGACAAAGGAAGCAAAAACATACAATGGGGTAAAAAGATAGTCTGTTCAATAAATGGTGTTGGGAAAATTGGGCAGATACATGCAAAAAAGAAAAAGATGGAAAAAAAAAACTAGACCATCTTCTTACACCATTTATAAGAATAAACTCAGACATAAATGTAAGTTGCAAAACCATAAAAATGCTGGAAGAAAACATAAGCAGTAAAATCTCAGACACTTCTCACATAGTAATATTTTTTTTTGTGATATATCTCCTTGGGTAAGGGAAACAAACAAACAAAAAAAAAAATACACAAACGGGACTACATCGAACTAAAATGTTTTTGCAGGGCAAAGGAAACCATCAACAAAATAAAAAGACAACCCACTGAATGGGAGAACAAATTAGCCAATGATCTATGTGATAAGGGATTAATTTCTGAAATCTATAAAGAACTTATACAACTCAACACTGAGAAAACAAACAATCCAATTAAAAATTGAGCAAGGCACCTGAATAGACATATCTCCAAAGAGGACAAACTGATGGCCAAGAGATATATGAAAAGATGCTCCATGTCACTAATTATCAGAGAAATGCAAGTTAAAACCACGATAAGGTATCACCTCATGCCTGTCAGAATTGCTATCACCAATAAATCAACAAACAATTGTAGGTGAGGATGTGAACGAAAGGGAACCCTCATACACTATTGGTGAAAATGCAGATTGGTGCAGCCATTGTGGAAAACAGTATAGAGTTTCCTCAAAATATTAAAAATGAAATTGCCTTATGTCCCAGCGATTTCACTTTTGGGAATATATCCTAAGAAACCCAAAACACCGATTAAAAATAATATATGCACCCCTATGTTCATTGCAGCATAATTTGCAATAGCCAAGATTTGGAAGCAGCCCAAGTGCCCATCAGTAAATGAGTTGATAAAAATGCTGTGGTACATTTATACAGTGGAATACTACTCACCTGTTAAAAGGACATCTTACTTTTTTGACAGCATAGATGGACCTGGAGAGTATTATGCTAAGTCAGTCAGAGAAAGCTAAATATTATATCATTTAACTCATATGTAGGATCTAATAAAGGAAATTAACAAACAAAATAAAAACAGACTCATAGATACAAAGAACAGACTGACAATTTTCAGATGGGAGGGGGATTAGGGGATTTCGTGAAAAAGGTGCAGTGATTAAGTGAAAACAAAAAACAGACACAGACATCATTAAGGCAATTGCTTGAGGGAAAGGTTGATAGGGGTGGGCAGGTGGAAGAAGAGAAAGGGGAGATAAATGGTGGCTGAAAAAGACTTGACCTCAGATGATGAGCCCACGATGTAGTGTGCAGATGATGTATTTTAGAGTGCCATACTTGGAACCTGCATGGTATTATTCACCAGTGTCACCCCAATAAATTTAATATGTGGGTACTATATTCATTTTTAAAAAAAACAATTTCTCAGTGGAAAATCTCTCAAATGATTTCAAAATAACTTTCTCAGTCACACAGCTGGTAAGTGGTGAATTCTGAATGCTAACTCTAGCCTGTGTACCTTCAGAGTACAGGCACTTTCTATTATATGTCACTACTTGGGGGCTTAAATCTAACAAGAAGTATGACTGATACACTGGGCAGGGAAAACAATAGATCACATAGGGGAGATTGTAGGATATAGGAAAGAGTGATATGTGGATATTGTGCTTGGAAATTTTGATTCTATCATTTGTTCATAGGCTACAAAGGAGCAGGTAGAGACAAAATAAGAGGGGATATAATCACCTATGTCACATCTATTCTAATTGATTAAAAATAAGCCAGTGGGCTATAATGTTTCTGGCTATATTTTAAAAAGTAAAAAATAGGAAGGAATGGACAATTCTAGAAAGAAAGGAAAGAGAATAAATTGCACCCAGGGATAAAAAGATGGGACATTTAGAATGATATAAGATTGCTTCCTAGGGAAATTAGAGACAGTGTGGATGTTCAAAATAACGAACTTGAAAATGCATCTGATAAATGTTGTGGGGCTATGCTTAATCCTTCATTTAGGAGCAATATCATTCTTTAAAAAAAAAAAATGTTTTATTGCTTTCAGAGAGAGAGGAAGAGAGAGAGGGAGAGAGAGATAGAAACATCAATGAGAGAGAATATCAATTGACTGCCTCCTGCATGCCCCCCACTGAGGATTTGACCCACAACCTGGGCATGTGTCCTGATAGAGAATCAAATCAGTGACCTTTTGGTTCATGGGTTGATGCTCAGCCACTGAGCCACATCGGCCGGGCTCAATATCATTCTTTTAATGATGATATGTGTGGGTGTTTGTGAACCTTTTATGAAGTAATGAATAAAATACAATATTTGTGGGATTTATTTTCAGGAAACCCTTGATGTAAACCATGTTTTCCTATTCTTTAATTTGTGATCATTAGGAGAAAACCTTCTTTACTAACTTATAAAACAGAAATGTAAATATGTATTTAGTAATATCATTGGGATAGTTATATAAAATGTATGTAACTTATGCATGGATAGTGTAAGCATTAAATTTTAACTTCTTGTATATTATTATTGCATTATTACTTTGGCAGTATACATCGTTTTTCTTGAAAGTACATTTAAACATTTTTTATTATTTTTACAACCAGATTCAGGAATTATTTGTACATCACTTCTCGGTATTTATTAAGTTTATACATCAGAAGCTTTTATGTTTTTTTCTATAGTTAAGTTTCATAATTGTCAAGCGGAACATACATTAAAACATTTTGAATAATTTTAAGGAGTTGATTTTGTTTTTCAAACACCAATATGTCTTTGCCAATAAAAACAAGTCTGTGTAAATGTTCTGAAGGTCATTCCGAAAACAATAGTGTTGCATCAGTAAATCTAAAGACAATTTTCTCTCTCCTTAAAATGATCACACACTGCAAAAATAAGTCTGGGTGTGTTTTTTAAATTGATTTTATTTTTCCAGAAATGACTCATATCAATATTCCTATAAAGACCTACTTTCATATAAAAGAGAAGATTTATTTTTATATAACTTATTATATTTTATCACTTTTTTCTGAACATTATGTCACATAAAGTCTTTGTATTGATTCTTCAATTTTCCCTTCATAACTCTTATTTTCACTTTTTTCCATTAAAATATTAATACAATAAAATTTCCTTAAGTTTTTTCCACGTGACAACGTGACACTTTGTGTGTGTGTGTTGATTGATCAACCTTTTACTACTGTCTATGTGGATTCTGTAAATTTGGTTTAACCTTTTACATATTTTATTTCATGCATGTTTATTTTATTTTTCCCACATTGCCTAGTTTTTTCTTAGACTTTATGTCCTTTAGTCTTTTTTGCTTTGAATTTATCAAAGTTATATATTCTTATATTTTTGAGAATATAAAATAGTTTATCCTAAATCTTGATCACATATTTTCAAATATATCTTTTTCTTTGTGATTTTCAGTGTTTCCAACATGGCTGAATCTATATTCACAAGAAATAAGGAGATTGAATTGTAACTGGTCCTATTTACTCTTTATTTCTTACTAGTGAGATAAAAAGATGTCTTAGGTAAACAGATAAAGTAAACATTAATATGTAGAAATCAAAGTTATGTTATAGGTTTTAAAGGTCAATCTTTAGCATATACTGTGACCTGGTTTCTTTCGATGTCTTTCTTTTCCCTATTGTTCTATTCAAGTAAATCAAATCAGAAATTATAATATCATTTGCTTAGCAAAATATGCAACTTTAAGGGATTAATATTTTAACCCTTTTATTTTACAATGTTTTGTTCCTTTTACTATGTCTTGAACCAAAGTTAGCATCTGGATTGTTGTAGGTCAATTTCCCTAGGAAACAGACTCTGAGACAGATTGTACGCATGAGGTGATTATTCGGGAGAGCTTTGAGGGAAAACGTATGTGAGGCGATGAGGACGTCAGAATTGATTAGAGGAGATACTGTATTATGATTTAGTTGTGACAGATTAGGGAGACAACTGGGCTTCAAAATTCCTATTCCCATGGTTTTAGGTCAGGTCTTTGGGAAACACTCTGAAATGGAGAGTTACCTACAGGATGTTTATTGAGGCGAGCTCTCAGGAACAACACCTGTGTGAAATTGGAGAACCAGGGTTCCCCAGAGGGAGAGATTGAACTGAGGTAAATTATGAGCAGTTGCAGCCCATAATTGTTCTGAACAGAGGTGAGAAACTGGACTTCCATATTCTGTATCAACCAACTATGGAATAGGAATTCTGTGAGATTGTGATTAAATACATAGTCTGTGTCCCTGATTCTGGAATAGAGTTCCTAAAACCTTGGCATTTCCTACTTGATAAGAGTGATAAAGGTGTCTTACCATTTTTAACAAAACCCTGTCAATCACACCTGAGTTTATGTTAATGATTTTGGAAGCACCTGAGGACTGGGACTGGTTGCCAGAGGACCCAACTATGTGACTAGAGGATTGGAACTTTGAGTCCACCTCATGACCTCCGTGAAGTAAGAAAGGCTGGAGATTGAATTGCCATTGGCTTATAATTTTTGTCTTTTGTGACTATGTCATGACCCCTCTGTAAAAATCCAAAAACACAGGATTCAGAGAGCTTCCGGGTTGGTGAACACATGGAGATTTTGAGGGCGCGCTGGGAGGGGCATGGGAGGGGCGCGCTGGGAGGGGCATGGGAGCTCTGCACCCTTTCCCTATCCCTTGCCCTGTGCATCTCTTCCATCAGGCTGTTCCTGAGTTATATATATATCCTTGTGTAGTAAACCAGTGATCTAGTGAGTAAAACGTTTCTTTGAATTCTGTGAGCCCCTGTAGCAAATTCATCAAACTCAAGGAGACAGTCCTTGGAACCTCTGATTTATAGTCAGTTTGTCAGAAGCACAGGTAACAACCTGGACTTACAACTAGAATCTAAAGTGGGGGAAGGCAGTCTTGTGAGACCATCTTGAACCTGTGGGATCTGACCGCATCTCCAAATGGATAGTGTCAGCATTCAGTAGGACTGCACCAGTCAGTTGGTGCATGAGAATTACTTGATGGTGTGGAAAAAACATTTGCACTTTGAAATTTGTATTAGAATCATTTTTATTTCTACTTAAGGAGGAATACTATCCTTGGGTGGAACTGTTCCCTTCAGCCAAGAGCAGTTGGTGCAGAGAAACAGTCCTGTACCATGAACAGGCAATATTCCTGGCAGCTGGAGAGAATGAAAACTTTTTGTCTTAAAGGGCAAGTCTGTGTCTACTACAAGGATATACAAGTCATTACAATGTATGAAGTGGTAAGGTATATTTTAAATTTTACTCACTTATTCTATGATTCTGTATATATTTTTGCCTTATAATTTCATACTGACTATATCAAGAGATACAAGATAGTACCTAGAACTAAAATGTAATTAGTTACAAGTCTCAAACACTTTTGCATAGTCATAACAATACTATAATCTTAAGAATCATCTTTTATTGAGATTAAAGAGAAATTTCTAAAATTTTTTTAGCGTGACAGTGTCAGGTCATGAGACAGAATTTCAGGGCTCTCCCTCAGTGTTTCATGGAAGGGAGGTCTGCTCGAGAAAGCAGAAAATTTCCATGTCAGAGGATTGCAGATAAGGCAAGAGAAAGACGTGCCCATCTTTCTGTGTTTTTTCTCCATTTCTTTCTCTTGCCATGGAACTTCAAGGAGAGAGAAAATGTTAGAAAACTTCGATAAATCAGTCAGCTAAGGATGAGTAATGCCACACTTGCATTGGGAGGCATAGATCGGGATATTCCAGGTTTCTAAGCCACATCCAGTATGTCCTGGGAGAGATGGTATATCACTTGCTGTGAAGTTTGGCCTAATTGATAGCCTTGCACAGCATTATTGGCTCATCGAGTTCTATACAGGACATATACAGAAGACGTTGTTTCTTTTTCAGGGCAGCAATTGTGAGAAGGCAAGTTCAATTTCCATTTGATTTAGCCTGAATATGATATGCTTAGGAGTTACTCATTTCACAAAATGTCTAACAGGTAACTAGGTATTTATGTCAAGCCTGAAGGGAACCTTTAGTAGTAAACATGTTGATTCTGCTATTCTTCAGAGGGTCGGTGGCATATGAAACAATGTGTGTGAGAACAACCTAAAGAAATGCTTAGAATTAAAATTAAAGAGGGGCATACTTAAAGAGAATTGAACTTTTATTTTTTCTTTATTGATTTTAGAGAGAGTGGAAAGGAGAGGGAGAGAGAGATAGAAACATTGATGAGAGAGAACATTGATTAACTGCCTCCTGCATGCCCCCCACTGGGGATCAGGCCCACAACCTAGGCATGTGCCCTGACCAGGAATCAAACCAGTGACCTCTTGGTGCATGGGTTGATGCTCAACCACTGAGCCATACTGGCCGGGTGAGAATTTAATTTTTTTTTTATCCTCACCTGAGGACATTTTTACATTTTTTGTTCAGATAGAGTGGGAGGGAGAGAGAGAGAGAGAGAGAGACATTGATGTGGAAGGGACACATCGAGTTGTTGCCACCCGCACGACCCAGCCAGGGCCAGGGACAAACTGCAACCGAGGTACATGCCCTTAGTGGGAACCGAATCTGGGTCTCTCTGGACCATGGGCCGACACTCTGACTGCTGAGCCAAACCAGACAGGGTGAGAATTGAACTTTTAAATGGTAAATAAAGGGAAGCTTTATTAGGAAAAGAAAAAATGTGGCTGAGTGTTAAAAAAAAAAAAAAGACAAAACAGGCTTTATTATTAGAGAAGTGTTTTGAAGACTAAGAGGAGACATAATTCTAAAACAGAAATATTTGCTAAGACCATTCTATATCTCAGGGAAGGTAAGTCAGAATTGGAAAATGCCCAATGAATGCATGACTATCCTGGGATAAGTGAAATGTTTGAAATACAAGGACAATAGGATAATAGGAAAATAGGATAATCTAATTTTTCAAGAAGTTTAGCTACCAATTAGAAATTGCACTTGAAGTTACATGGGGGAATATTAGAGTAACTTTTTGTTTTCATTTTTTAAAATGGAAAACATGAGGGGAAATTTTATTGATGCACAAGAAGTGGTAGTTAAGATAACATGGAATTGTTGACAAAGATTAATTAAAAGATCATTGTGTCACTGGCTTGTGTGTAACAGCTGAGATTAGATTTGAATTAGGATGCAGATATTGGTTGAAGGTGGAATGAAGAGGGAGATTTGAAGAAGTTTACCTTTCATGACCTTCTGTACCACAAAAAGTATTGTCCTCTATTGAGAATATAGGAGAGTACAGGTATGGGGCTTGAAGACAGTGTACAACACTTGGAAAAGAAGTTGTGGAAAATGTCAGCCAACACACAGAAAGCTTGCTGGTCAGTGGAGAGGACCAGGGGAATATTGTTCATTTTGAGTTTTTATTGGACCCAAGTTCTATGTCTCTGGAATTCCTTCATAGCAGTGCTGGGTAAATGTGTTGCAAAGGCAGATCTCAGCAGAGTGTTGGATTGATACAAAGTAGAGTGTCACAGGAGCTTAAGGAGGAGGACAATAACTTAATGGACTTAAGAATTTAGGAAAAGGTATAGGTCACAGTGGTTTGGAGTGAGATGGAAAATAATAAATACAGCACAGAAATATTCACTAGGGGAAAATGAAGATGTTGGGAGACAAGAGGTCTTCTCAGCTCAGAGAGGAGGAGGAGTGGAAGAAAAGGGAGCTGGGCAGAGTCTATGGATTCAGGCTCTAAGAAAGTCTTCAAAATGTCAGAACCGAGCTTTCCTGGATTGCCATTCTTTCAGACAATCTCATTTGTCTTAGTCTATCTAATGCAGTGAGGAGAGTACAACAGGTTGAAACTACCTATCACCAAAGAGCTGTCAACTATTAAGGTTTTGAATCCAGGTATAAATAGTGGCTTTTAACATTAAACAATCCACAAATACACTTTGCCTCAGTTTCTCATTCATACAAAGTTGAATTCTTACAATTCTTGGACAATGTTAGTGACCCTACTTTACTGAATATTAAATAAACACATGTAAACAGTTTCACCCTCACTAGAGTTCAGAAAATGAGTGAATGTGGCCATTTAGTTATCAAATATGTAAAAAAATAAATGGACTTTTCTTAAATATCACCTAGTATGTGTTATATAAAATGTAGTAAACATCAATAAGCAATTATTCATTCAATAATTCATGATTATATTACCAGATTTCAGAACCCCATGGCTTGCAAACATAACCAGAAAATCTGGTTATATAAATGAGTTTTGGGTAAACAGGGTCATTTAGGGGTAATGGAAAGAGCCTGGCAGTGTTTTAAAGCTAATTTGAGAAGCAATGCCTACTTAAAAGGTATTTATAAGATAATAGCCTCCACTTATTCATTTGAAGTTTCTTATAATTAGTTGTTGTTATTGCGGAAGTGAACAAAACATACAAGGGAAAAATTCGCATGGGTATTCCTGGAGAGGCTTTTGTGCTGGATTAATTGGAATCTGTGAGAGTAATGCAAACCAAAGTATTTTTCATTAAAAGGAAAGAAAAACAAACAAACAGGATCTGCAGCTTCACCCAATTTTTTAGTTCCTTATTGCTACCAGCGTCCTAATGATACATTCAGTTCTTAATCTTTATATGCCTTTTGTCTAATTTAATGGATTCTGTTTAGGGTTAAGGCCCTAATCTCCAAACTTCATACATTGCTTTCTTTTTATCATTGAGACTATCTGGGGATAAGTTTAGTGTATTTATTAGGTTTAAAAAAAAAAAAAAAAAAAAAAAACACCAATGGAGTGCCTTAATTAAAATAATAAATTTATGAAAGTAAGGAGACTCATATTGTTTTAAATTATTATGTTTCAGAAATGTTCTATCTGCAAACCTTTTGTAGCAAAGCAGCCTGAACAGTAAAGCATTTTTTGTTCATCTAAATTTGGAATTGAAATTCTAAGAATCAGTGATTGAAACATATCTAAAGGGCTAGAATTTAGTTAATGAATAGTGGATAGTATCTTCATAGCATTTCCGTAACACTACCATTTATTTATTTATTTTTTAAAAATTTCAGAGGCAGAGAAAGGGGGGATAGAGAAGAAAAACATCGATGTAAGAGAGAAATATTGATGTGAGAGCAAAACATTGATCAGCCACTTTTTGCATGCCCCCTACCAGGGACAGGTTCTGCAGTCCTGGCGTGTGTCTCGACTGGGAATCCAACCCGTGACTTTCTGTGTTCTGGAAGACACTCCACGCAACTAAGCCACACCAGGGCTCCCTTTTATTTTTAATATACTCTTTTTTCCTATTATGAAAGTATTTCCAAAATAGTAAATAGAATTTGAAAAGTAAAAAATAGAAACACTAATTATACACTTTTATACTCTAACACAGAGTGTAAATTTCTGTATTTATATTTGATAGGAAAACCTCCCTCATTATTGTACAAGCAATTCACTGGAGGAAGGATAATCTTTAAGTAGTCCTGGAACAACTGGACACTAATAGGCAAAAGCAAACAAACAGGAATACAAAAATAGCACTTTAACATAAATGTCACTTCTGATAAAAATGAACTAAAAATGAATTATAGATTTAAATGTAAAATTATAACCTTTTAGAAGCAACCACAAAAGAAAATGCTTGGGATCTAAGGCTTGATGAAGACTTCTCAGATACGGCACAAAAAATATAATCCATAAAAGATAAAATAGACTTCATCAAAATAAATTTTGCTATGAGAAAAATTCTGAAAAGCTAAAGAAAAAGAGAAATGTTAAAGTCAGGCAAACCACTCATCTGACAAAGGATTTATATCTAGAACATATTTTATAAAACCCCAAAAAATTCAACAGAAAAAAAAAATGAGCAAAAGGCATGAACAGAGTTTTCATTCAAGGTTAGATACAAATGCCAAATAAGCACATGATAGTATATTGAATAGTTTAATCACTAGAGAATTGCAGGTTAAAGCTACAATGAGATGTCACTCCACAACTATCAGAATAGCTAAAATGCAAAAAAAAAAAAAAAAGTAAATACTTGCAAGAATTTGTGTTTTCTCATATATTACTGATAAAATGTAAAATGGTACAATCACTCTAGAAATTATTTGGAGGTTATTTATAAAAATAAACTGTACATATGATATAACCTAGTAATTTCAATCTTGGCTACTTATCTCAGAGAAATGAAAACCTGTGTTTATAATAAAACTTGTATGTGAATGTCATAACAGCTTTATTTGTCATAGCCCAAATAAGAAACAACCCTCTCTTTTAATGTGTGAATGGCCAAGTGAAATGTAACACACATATTCCATGGCCTATTAGTGAGCAATTCAAACAAACACGTACAAAAATATTGATAACATCCAACCACTTGGATGGATCTCAAGAGCACTGTCTTTAGTGAAAAAAGCTAATCTCAGGAGATTGTAGGCTGCATGATTCCATTTACCTAACAGTTTTAAAAGAAACAAACCAACACTATAAAGAACAAAAACAGATTAGTGATTTCACTGTTGGAGAGGGAGTGGGACAGGGCAACCAAAAAAAAAAAAAAAAATAGGAGAAAGCAAATCTTCTATTTGCTCTTGTCATTCTGAAAGGTCATGCCTGGGAAAGAGGTTTGAAAAAACAAAATATTCACATGGCTCTCTGGATCAGAAAGTGTTAAGTCTCTCTGTGATCTGAGAAATTTTCTTTTTTTTTCTTTCCACACTTAATTTCTCCTCTCATTTCTTTATTACTATTTTTTCTATATTTGACCTTTGCAACTCCTTGTAGATGAATCCATTGCCTAGATCATATATATATATATATATACTCTTTTAATATATAATCTGGAAATTTCCTGAACTTTTTAAAATCACTTCTATTGACTGTTTTACATATATATCTCAGCAAAAATAGATTTACAGTTGTGATTATAAAACAGAGTTTATTCTTATGTTATTTTTAATTATTGCATTATTTGTATTACTTGCCTTATTGTAATTATTTTATATTCTTATAATTTATCCTTTAGGTAATGATGACTGGTAATTTAACATATATATGTATATATGTGTGTGTATATATGTGTTTGTGTGTATGTGTGTGTATATATGTGTGTGTCTATATATATATATATATGTGTGTGTGTGTGTGTCTGTGTGTGTGTATACACACACAAACACAGACATATTTCTTTCCTATTCTCTTGATTCCCACTTTTCATACCAGCCTGTTTTATCTTCAATGCTTCTATAGTTAAGAGAGACATATATACTGGCAGGCTTTACTTGTATACAAGGGGATGGGGAGACAGTGACCTGTTTAATGTAAAAGTGAGAAAGTAAGGAGAGTTTACATTTGGTGTGCCAATTTACATTCGGAGACTCATAGTCCTTCCCAACCGTAACACTCACTGACTTTTTAAAAAAAAAAAAATATTAATTTATTTTTGTTACAGATGTTTCTCCTTTTTTTTCCCCCAGACACCCTCCTCCCCATCCCCCAACCCAATACCCGGCTTTGTTGTCTGTGTCCATCGGTAATGTGTAGAGGCATATAAGTTCTGTAGTTTATCTCTTCCCTCCCTCCACCACCCCCTCTTCTGAGGGTGGTCAGTCTGTACCCTACTTCCCCATCTCTGGGTCTACCCAATTCCTCAGACTGTTAGGTTCGTTATATTCCACAAATAAGTGAGATCATATGATACTTGTCTTTCTCCACTTGGCTTGTTTCACTTAGGATAATACTCTCCAGGACCCTCCATGTTATCTCAAAGGATAAGAGATCTTTCTTTCGTATAGCTGCATTGTACTCCATTGTATATATGTACCATTGCTTTTTGATCCATTCGTTTACTGATGGACACTTGGGCTGTTTTCAGATCTTAGCTATTGTAAATAGTGCTGCTATAAAAATGGAGGTACATATTTTCTCTCTGATTGGAGTTTCAGGCATCTTAGGGTATATTCCTAGAAGTGGATTCACTGGATCAAATGGCAATTTAATTTTTAATTATTTGAGGTAACACCATAGTGTTTTCCATAGTGGCTGCACCAGTCTGCATTGCCACCAGCAGTGTACTGGAGTCCCATTTTCTCCACACCCTCGCCAACATTTGTTTGATAATTTGTTGATGGAGGCCATTCTGACAGGTGTGAGGTGATACCTCACTGTTGTTTGAATTTGCATCTCTCTAATGATTAGTGATGTTGAGCATATGTCTCTTAGCCATTTGTATGTCCTGTTTGGGGAGGTGTCTATTTAGTTCCTCTGCCCATTTTTTAATTGGGTTCTTAGTCTTTTTCTTGAGTTGTATGAGTACTCTATATATTTTGAAAATGAGCCTCTTATCTGATGTATCATTGGCAATTATGCTCTCATATACAGTGGGTTGCCTTTCCATTTTGATGGTTGTCTCTTTTGCTGAGCAGAAGCTTTTTAGTTTGATGTGGTTCTATGTGTTCATTTTTACTTTTGTTTCTATTGCTTTAGGTGATGAAAATTCTGCTGCGTATGATGTCTGAAGTTTTGTTGCCTACATTTTCTTCTAGGATTTTTATGGATTCATGAGTCACATTTAAGCCTTTTATCCATTTTGAGTTGATTCTTGTGTATGGGGTAAGTTGATGGTCTAGTTTCATTTTTTTGCATGTAGCTGTCCAATTTTCCCAACACCATTTATTAAAGAGGCTGTCTTTACTCCATTGTATATTCTTGCCTCCTTTGTCAAATATTAATTGAGCACAATGTCTTGGGTCCATTTCTGGGTTCTCTCTTCTGTTCGACTGGTCTATATGCCTGTTCTTGTGCCAGTACCAGGCTGTTTTGATTACAGAGGCTTTGTAGTATAACCTGATATTCGTTATTGTGATCCCACCTACTTTGTCCATCTTTTTCAAGATTGCTGCAGATATTTGTTGTCTTTTTCGGTTCCATATGAACTTTTGAAGTATTCGTTCTAGTTCTGTGAAGTATGTCGTTGGTATTTTGATGGGGATTGCATTGAATCTATAGATTGCTTTGGGTAGTATGGACATTTTAATGATATTAATTCTTCCAACCCATGAACAATGTATGTGCTTTCACTTTTTTATATCTTTCTCTACTTCTTTTTTCAATGTCCTGTAGTTTTCTGCAAATAGGTTCTTTACTTCTTTGGTTAAGTTTATTCTTAGGTATCTTAATTTTTTTTGCCACAACGGTAAATGGGATTATTTTCTCAGTTTCTCTTTCTGTGAGTTCATCATTGGTATATGAGAATGCCGTTGAGTTCTTGCCTTTAATTTTGTATCTGGCTACTTTTCCAACTTTATTTATTAAGTATAGTAGATTTTTGATGGAGTTTTAGAGTTTTCTACGTATAATATCATGTCATATACAAATAATGGCAGTTTCACTTCCTCCTTTCCAATTGGGATCCCTTTCATTTTTTCTTCATGTCTGATTGCTATGGCTAAGACTTCCAGTGCTATGTTAAATAAGAGTGGTGAAAGTGGGCATCCCTGTTTTGTGTCTGATCTTAAGGGAAATGCTTTTAGTTTTTGCCCATTGAGTATGATATTGGCTGTAAGTCTTTTATATATGGCCCTTATTATGTCAAGATATGATCCCTTGATTCCCAAATTGCTGAGCACTTTGATCAGAAATGGGTGCTGGATTTTGTCAAATGCTATTTTAGCATCTATTGATATGATTGTGTGGTTTTTATTCTTCATTTTGTTTATGTGGTATATTACATTTATTGATTTGTGAATATTGTACCAGCCTTGCATCCCTGGGATGAATCCCACTTGGTCATGGTGAATAATTTTTTTGATGTATTGCTGGATCCAATTTGCCAGTGTTTTTTTCAGGATTTTGGCATCTATGTTCATCTAGATATTGGCCTGTAATTTTCTTTCTTGGTAGTGTCTTTATCTGGTTTTGGAATTAGAATTATGCTGTCCTCATAAAACGAGTTTGGAAGTCTTTCTTCTTCTTGAATTTCTTGGAATAGTTTGAGGAGAATGGTTGTTATTTCTTCTTTGAATGTTTGGTAAAACTCCCCCGTGAAGCCATCTGGGCCTGGGCTTTTGTTTGCTGGGAGAGTCTTGATTACCTCTTCAATTTCCTTAGTTGTTATTAGTCTGTTCAAGTTTTCTATCTCTTCCCGGTCCAGTTTTGGGAGTCTATGTGTTTCTAGAAATTTGTCCATTTTGCTTAAATTGTCAAATTCTTTGACTTATAAATGTTCATAGTATTTGTTAATGGTCCTTTGTGTTTCTGTGGTGTTCCTTGTTGCTTCTCCTCTTTTATTTCTGATTTTCTGTATTTAGTTCTCTCTCTTTGTTTCTTGGTGAGTCAAACTAAGGGCCTATCAGTCTTGTTTATCTTTTCAAACAACCAGTTCTTTGTTTCATTGATTATTTAAATTTTTTTTTTTTTTGGTCTCTGTGTTATTTGCTTCTGCTTTGATTTTTACTATTTCCTTCCTTCTACTTGTCTGAGGTTTTCTTTTTGTTTGCTTTCCAGTTGTTTAAGTTGTGAGGTTAGATAGTCTATTAGATTTTTTTTTGTTTCTTGAAGTAGGCCTGTAGTTCTATGAACTTCCCTCTCAGAACTGCTTTCACTGCATTCCATTGATTTTGTGTTGTGTGTTCATTTTCATTTGTTTCCACGAAGTTTTAAGTTTCTTCCTGATCTCCTCAGTAACCCATTCGTTGTTTAATAACATGCAATTTAGCCTCCATGTGTTCCAATGTCTTTGCGTGTTATTGTTGCAATTGATTTCTAGTTTTATGCCATTGTGATCTGAGAAGATGCTTGATATCATATCAATCTTCTTGAACTTGTAGAGACTTAGTTTGTTTCCTAACATGTGGTCTCTCTTTGAGAATTTCTCACGTGCACTTGAGAAGAATGTGAATTCTCTAATTTTGGGGTGTGATTCTCTGTAGAGATCTATTAAATCCATTTGGTCCAGTGCTTCATTTAGAGTCTCTGTTTCCTTGCTAATTTTTTGTCTAGGGGATCTATCCAGTGATGTCAGTGGGATGCTGAAGTCCCCTGCTGTGATTGTATTGTTGTCGATTTCTTCTTTAAAGTCCTCCAGAATATTTTTAATATATTTTGGTGCTCCTATATTGGGTGCATATATGTTTACCAAGGTTATATCTTCCTGTTGGATAGATCTTTTCAATATTATGTAGTTACCTTTTTTTGTCTCTAGTTATGGCTTTCATTTTGAAATTTATTTTATCAGATATGAATATTGCTACCCTAGTTTTTTTTTTTTTTCTTTCCTTTTGTTTGCTTGGAAGGTTTTTTTCATCCCTTCACTTTCAACCTATGTGAGTCTTTTGTTGTGAGGTGGGTCCTCTTGTAAACAACATATAGATGAGTCATACCTTCTTATCCAATCAGTTACTCTGTGCCTTTTTATGGAAGCATTCAATCCATTTACATTTGAAGTGATTATTGATATGTACTTATTTATTGCCATTTTTTGTTTAGTGTGGTTATATTTTTCTTCCTATTTCTTCTGCTAATTACAGCAGTCCTTTTAACATTTCTTGCAGTGCTGGTTTGGTGGTAATGTATTTCCTAACCCTTTTTTTTTTTTTGTCTAGGAAGCTCTTTATTTGATCTTTTGTTTTTAATGATAACCTTGCTGGGTAGAGTAGTCTTAGATTCAGATTCTCATTTTTCATGACCTTGATTACCTCATTCCATTCCCATCTGGCCTGTAGTGTTTCTGTTGAGAAGTCCCCTGATAAGCTTATGAGGGTTTCTTTGTAGGTAACCTGTTGCTTATCTCTTGGTGCTTTTAGGATGTTCTCTTTGTCTTTAATTTTTGACACTTTGATTACTATGTGTCTTGGTGTGGGCCTGTTTGGGTTTTTCTTACTTGGGGCTCTCTGTGCTTCTTGAACTTGAATGCCTTCTTCCTTTACCAAGTTAGGGAAGTTTTCTGTCACTATTCCATTGAATATATTCTCTAACCCTTGCTCATTCTCTTCTTCTTTGAGGACTCCTATGATGCAAATATTATTACGTTTCTGGTTGTCTCACAGTTCTCTTAAGCTGTTTTCCTGTTTTTTAATTGTTTTTTCCTTTTGGTTTTCTGATGGTTTGATTTTTTTCTACCCTGTCTTCTAATTCACTGATCTGGTCCTCAGCTTCCTATACTTTGCTCTTTAGTCCTTTATTTGGGCTATGTCATTCTTCTTTACCTTTTTTTTTTTTTTTTTGGTGGTTTTTAATTTGCAGTTGGTTGATTTTCAATGTTTCTATGTTTTTACTCAAGTGCCCATGTCCTTACACATGCTGTTGAGCTTCCTCAAGATCATGGCTCTGAATTCTAGGTCTGTTAACTTGCTAAACTGCATTTTATTGATCTCATCTTTGGTAGTGGTCTCTTGTTTTTTCACTTGGGATTTGTTTGTTTGTTTCACCATTTTGGCTATCTCAGTGGGTTTGGAGCCTACTAAATTTTCCCTGTAGATGTTGGTGTTCTGCTGTTTGTGGCGCCCTCTACTGCATTTGGATGAGCGAGGGAGGACCCATGTTAAACACCACTGTCAAGTCTTACTTTCCTGGGTAGAGTTGTAAGTCCAGGAATGATTCAGTTATCCTCTAGCTATTTGCCTGGAGGCTATCAGTGGGGGTTATTTGAAGAGCCTTGGGTACTCAGTTGAATGAAAACTCCCTCAGATTTTGGTGTAAGGAGATTTCCGGAGTGTGGGGCAGATGCTGATTGTTAATGAGCCTCAATTTGCATATCAATGGCCCCCAGGTGGGGTTGAATATCTGAGGGAGGGGCAGCTGCCTCTCCCCATAGCCCTAGGAAGGAGTAAGATGACTACATTCCTGCTTGGTCGCACTCAGCAAAATCTCTGAGCGCCCTCCAAATCCCGAGTATCCCCACACAGTTCCAGTCCAGTCCACCCTCCCTCTGCCGAAGCCCCAGGTGAGTGGTTATGGCTATTTTAGCACTCTGTCCTGGCTCTGCGCTGTGGAGCCACTTGGGACTTCAACCCCAAGGGCACTACTCACAGCTAAGACCTCTGCTGTTTGTGGGCTCCAAGCCCCCTCTCGCACCTCCACAATCCTACCAGGATCAGTTCAGTGTCCCTGGTTATATGGTCCTTGAAAGCTGCTTTTCTGTTGCTTTTTTCCAACAATTTGTCTATATTTTAGTTGTAATTCCAATTTGGTCCTGAGAGATGGTCTGTGTAGCTTCCATTCACTCTGCCACCATTTTGGAATCCACCATTCAGTGTCTTTATATGTGACATAATTTGTGGGCCAACACAATTCTGTGCAAGCAAGGTTGAAGGTGGGCAGTATTATTTTCAGACAGTTGTTAACACATCCTTTTGATCTTTGACCCACTTAAGGCTTCTGCTGCCTCAACTGTCAACTCCAAGGGTGCCCTTGTGTAGACCAGCTGCCAGTATTGCTCCTTTCTTCTCCTGGTAGAGTGTCTAATTTGTATTTTCTCTCATTGAGTTTATCCATTAGAATGAAAAGTCATATTTTCAATTCAGAAATGTATCTGAATATTTAGTGTACTCATGTCTTCAATTCTAGTTATATGGGTTTGTAAATTATTATTAGTTTATTCCAATATATGGGATTTTGTGTTAAGTGCATAGAATTTAGAAGGGGAAGAATATAAATACATCTGCCTTGACTTCCATTTTTAAACACAACAGTTTTAGTTTCTAAGTTATTTTTCTTTTTACTTAAAGATTTACTTAAATAACTATTTCTTCAGTAGAAATAGCGTCAGAATAGAAACAAAGTAACTTGGCCCCATTAATTACAATAATTGCTGGTAGTTTTGAAGCACTTAATGTTTGCCAGTCCTGATGTGAAAAGCTCCTAAGAATATCTCAAAACAATCATGTAAGGTAAATATAATTTTGCTAATTTTTTTTTTTTCTGAAAAAGAAAGTAAGGCTAAGGTAGTTCAAGTAATTTACTCACAATCTCACAGCTAATATGTAGTAAATGAGCCAAAGTAAATCTGATTGTAAAAACTTTTTTCTTCTCTATGCATCAAATTGATTTATGCAATTGGGGCTTTTTAACATAGCCTGGATTTGGAAATATTGTTTCCAGCAATACTCATATGTGTCTTTCAATAGGAAGCAAGGTAAACACATAGAAAACCAAAAATAAAATGGCTGTGGATGGAGAAAATGGAAATGGTAGGAGGAGGAAGAGAAAATAGCCAGCAATGTGGTGAAATAGGCACATCACCATGGGTTTCCCTTTTCTATGAAAGTTACACAAAATTTCACTACTAGTAAAATTGAAGACTATGGGACCACAATAATAAAGCTTTATAAAACCACAGACAATTTCAAGGGTTCTCTTGAACCATGTTTAACTCTGCATGTTCTACCTCTCTGCTAATTCCTGTGAACTGGCTAAAACATCTTTGTAAAGTTGGAATAGCCAATAGATGTCTGTAATCACAGGAGAAATGATGTATCCAGGACTAGTCTGAGCTGCTTTACATGCGCCACTGATGTTCAATGTAATTTTGTGATTAAATCCAGATGCTTTTTCCCACTTGTAAAATCATATTAGAGAAAGTATAATGTAAAACATTAATCATGTCATTTTACTTGATAAATCATAAGGGGTTCTTCTAAATAATTAAAGCCACTAAATAATCTAAAAACATAAATGCCATTAAGAGAGAGTAAGTGAAATTCTCCCTTGGGTTAACAGTTCAATTAAAATGAATATGCTTCATCAACACCTATAATATGCAAGACAGGTAGATCAGCTAACACCATCTATAAGATAATGGAGAAAAAGTCAGGGTAGTAGTATCAACATAAAGGGATTAGAGATGGAGCCTAAATTTTACATGTTTGAGCTTAATTTACCACAATCATCTTCATTTACAAATTTCAGGGCATAATCCCAGTGATGCAAACAAATTTTATTAAATACCTACCTAGTATGTGGTGTTGACCAAAAGAAGTGTCATGTTACAGTCCATATATACAAAATGCTTTTCTTTGTTTACAATCTAATTGGGAAAGTGAATAGATACATAAAAATATAAGTTAAAATATAATAGCTGCATAAAACAAACCTACAATTGAGAAAACAGATGCTTTACAGAGTTTTCTGGGTTGCAAAAGAAGCATGGGAGTTTATGAATTCCATTCCTTTGAGTTCAGGTCTGCAATTTGTAAATATCTACTATTTCCAAGGACTCTTCAAGATAAAAGGATAGTGCTGACAATCGTGTGGGGGTATAAATATATTTGGGGAGAGATACAGAGAAACAAATTCTTTCAAATATAATGTGGTATTTTGAGATGTAAATATAGAGATATTCACAGAAGGGATTACAAGGAATAGCAGGAAAAGATGGTGGGTATTAGATGTTTAGGGAGGAGTCTTTACAGAGTCATGGAAATATGAATGAGCGACTACCTCCACCCTCACCCCCAAACAGTCAGTATGATGAGCACTGTGAGGCTGAAGTGGGTGATTTTATGAAGTTTGCATTTATGCTGTGACAATTAGAGACACTGGATTTTAAACGAAACAATGGCAGAGTGAATTCATTTTTGAGGGGTTAAGGATGGCAGGGAAGAGAGGAGGCTGATAGCAGGGATTTAAAACTGGTGGAGATCTGCACTCCTGCTCAGAAAGAGTCTAGAGAAGAAAGCCAGGGTTTTCGAGACATGTTTGCAATACAATTAAGCAAGACCTGGTGCATAAATGAATATGAAGTAGATGGCCAGTCAGGTGTTGCCAAGTGGTTAGAGCATTGGCCCATGGACCAATGAGTCTCGGGTTCGATTTTGGTCAAGGGCATGTACCTTGGTTGTGGTTTGGTCTCTGGCCCTGGTTGGGGTTGTGCAGGAGGCAACAAATGTATTTCTCTCACATTGATATTTCTCTCCCTCTCTCCCTCCCATTCTGTTTGAAGATAAATTGAAGAATAATATCCTTAGGTGAGAATTTAAAAAAACAACAACACATGAACAGAGTACAGAATGACATTTAAACGATTTACTTCTCTAAGAAGCTAAATGTATCTGGCTTCTTATTTACATTCTATATGCTTATACCACTCTCTCTCAAATCCCCCAGTTGTTTATGTTTCTAAATAAATGATGTGTGCTTTTTGACATGTAAACTTTGATTCAGATGCCGCTTGATTTCGATAAACTTTGCCATAATTTAGATCATGATCCTTCAGCTTGAATTTAGCCATGTACTATTTATTAATTTGCTTCCTCGTGGAATTTAATTTAATCATTCTGGTTTAGTTCAAAAGACCAAATAGTTTTCCACACAGTGTTTGGGTAAGAGATCTATTTGATTATGCTCCTACTCATCATTATTTCCTTTGCAAGTTCTATTCTGCTTGTTCCTCTCTCTAATGTCATTCTAGGGAAATGCCATTAAGCCCAGGCAAACCTCCACCATCAGAATCACACAGATGCACTAAGCCATTATTCCCACCTAGGTGTTCAGTATTGGCTCCTGCTCCTACTATAGCACCCTTCATATTGGGGGACTCCTTTGGAACACTAACCAAGGTGGTTAATGTACATCCTTCCTCCTTGACATCTACCACATCCTTAGCCCTCAGTAATACACAGTTGTAAACAACCTATAAATTGCAGTTACATTGCAGGGTGTAAACTCTGTGTTGTCAGGTACATTGAGTTTGGTAGTCTGTATATGTGTATCGGGGTGGGGTGGGGTACAAACATTCAGCCCATAGCAATATTATATTCAATTTTGCAGTTAAGTTGCATAAATTTTATTTCATCACTATTCTCTGCCACACTTATTTATAGCTTGACATTTCCAGTATAAACAAATACATACTTTTAGCTATTATCTTTTAGCTATTACTTATATATCTTCCAGTGATTGTATTCAATTGTCTCTATGGGTCTCAGTGCCTTTATAATCTTAGTTTGTTCTTCTATTCCCACCATTACCAACAATAACAACAACACACTAAAAAAAACAAACAACTATGTCTCTTGGGAACAATGCCTTTTGAACAATTTGCCTGAAATAGAAATACTTGCAATGGACATGCATCAGCTTCAACTCAAAAATTATTTCTTACACTTAGTTCTTGTGCTATAGCTCTCTATTTCTTCTTCTGTTTTTTAGAAACACCTGTCCCTGTCAGTGTGGTGCTGAGTCCCTGACTGTCCACATGTGTCAACTTTTATTTTGTTTTTGATGATATAATTCCTCTGTTTTTATATTCTGTGAAGAGTCTTGTGTTTGTCCTCCACATCTAGATTTGATTTTGGAGAGCAAATTTTCTTTTATTCACTGTCCCCAGTGTTCTTCACAGTTTTGCTACTGTATTTTGTTTTTTTGATAATGCTTCCTTATCTCATGAGTCTTTCTTCTTATCTCGTTCTGAGGTATTTCTATCCCTAGATGTATGTTCATCTCCACCTCTTCTGTCCTCTGCTCATGCCTTTCGCCCCTTGATTTATTGAGGTCATTTTATTGGAGTTTTACATTTTTTAAGGTTATTAAGTGTTTTTCCTGAGATTTCTCTCCTTGAATTTATCAGTAAATAAGTTTTATTGTTATACAATGCCTCTCAGTCTTGAAAATAAGAATTTACTCTACACTTCCATTGGCTGCTTAAATGCAGTAAAATAGTTAAAGATTTAATTGGCAGGAAGACCAGGTATTTCTCTGGGGATTGTTGTGGGTGGTACTAAACCCATTCTAGAATCCAAGTTGATGTTCTAGTATGTATTATCCTACTATAAACTCACTCTTCACTTCTGGCTCTGTTTTCTTCCCTTTAATGCATATTAATTTTATCTCTTTAAAGTTAGTGATCAACCACCTTGAGGTACTTTTAATTATTAAATGAGCCTGACATGTTCCTCTTTCCAGGTGATTTTATTTATCTGAAATCCTCAACTTTCTATCTTGACTCTGAAAATTCTGCTTATTATTGACTTTATTTCTGACAGCAACACAATTTTTCATATGAACTTTACTTTCTAGAAGGTATTGCCGCCATCCTGGTCTGTCTTCCAGTTTGCTCTCCATAGGTGTTCTGGGATGTAATTAATTGTGTGGTGGAATCAGAGTGCATGGCTCTACCACTTCCTAACCACATGCTTGTGCAAATTATTTCATCACTCCATGAACCTCTTTAAGTCGTACATTTTCTGCATGCAAAATTCATATTTCTGTGTGTGTGTGTGTGTGTGTGTGTGTGTGTGTGTGTATATATATATATATATATATATATATATATATATATATATATCTCCTCACCTGAAGACATTTTTGCATTTATCTAGAGATAGAGCTGGAGGGAGAGAGGGAGGTAGAGAGAGAGAGAGACATCAATTTGAGAGAGACACATTCAGTGGTTGCCACCCACATGACCCCAACTGGGGCCAGGGACAAACTGCAACTGAGATACGTGCCCTTAGGGGGAACCAAACCTGGACTTCTCTGGTCCGTAGGCAGACGCTCTAACTGCTGAGCCAAACCGGCCAGGGCTAAAATGAGTATTTCATACTACTTCCCTATAGGTTTATTTTTTAGAGCCTATGAGTAAACTATGCAGAGCTGCTTACATACAATAGTTTACAAATAACATGAGCTCAGCATGAGTTAAGCTAGTACTATTCCTGTGAGTTACTGACTTTCAGAAACTACAGAAAGGAGAGCCAAATACATCAGTGAACTGATCACAGGAACACAAACAATTTGGTTCATGGAGCAGAGCCTCACTCTTCTGAATTTAGACTCAAGCAACAGAGTAGAGGAGGTAAATCTTCTTACTATGAAATTATTGATACTGTTTAAGTAAGTTAGACCTTAAAGAGACAAATGTGCAGGTAGCTTCTCCAAATTAGGCTTTAAATGCCTCATAGTTAATACAAAGTTTTCTCAATTATAACTGGGATTTTTCATTTGTGTTTTACTTTTTTTTGTACATGTTTTTATAAAAATGATTTTACAATTCAAAGATAGGCTGATGAAAGTTTCTTATACTGCTTTCAGAACTCAAAGCCTGCCCTTTGTGGTAGCCAGCTCTCATCAACTACCAGGATATTAGGGCTGATTATTCTTGTTCTGTTTTATTTTTCCTTTCTTAATCCTTGAGTGTACCTCATATAGTTATTTTAAGCAACATTTTTCTCTATGGCTCTCCCTCTATAGACTTTGAGATTCGTTTGTATCGGGGCTGTGTCATGCATATTTCTTCATTTGCAAGGTATAGTAAAAATGATACGTAAATATGTCCATGCCACTCTTATATTTGGATGGAAGAACATGGAATTATTTAGATAGATGCTTCAAGCCAGTCTGCTATAAACAGGAGAGCTTTTGGATAGAAATTGGCCTTTAAGGGAAGAGAAGAAAAAATAATTTCCTGTTTTTAATATGGCTTTTTATTAAAGTAAACTAAAATTGTCCATAAGTTACCCTTCTCAATTGCTTGTTTTATATGCATGTTAATTAGTTTTTTTTTTAATTTAAGACTTTTAATATTCTAATAAAATAAGCAGCAGGGCTGTTAAACTTAATTTAATTTATTACAAATTCAGCAGTTAACACCAAAAGCAAATAGGATTTGTAATAGATATACTATGATCACACTCAAAAGTGAGTAAATATTAATATATTGCTACAGATAGTCATAATGTAAAAAATTGTTATTATAGAAGATACATTTTAAGCTGAGTGAAAATAAAAGTCTTCATATTAACTGTTCTATTTCTGGTTCTTAGCACAGGGGTTGACACAGAATAGACAGTCAATTGGTGATTCTTGAATGATTAAATTAATAAAGCAATAGATAGGTATGATAATTACTAATTGCCTTGTCTAATCCTATTCAGCTGGTTGCACAATTAGAAAGGGTAAATTCTCTTTGATAACATGTTCAATAACTTGCCCCTGAGATCATTTTAATCAATGTCTAGTATGGTGCTAATCAGAAATCATAAACATTTAGGACAATCCATCAGACACCTCTGCCAATGGAGCAAGACAGAATATACAAAGAAAACGAAGAGGCAACAGATATATAAAGGATTTTTACGTAAGACCAAATTAACATGCTTATATTTTGAAATATCATTCATGCTTTCACCTTGAGGCCTAATTGTCTACAATTTTACCACACAAAATAGCTGGAGGGTATTATGCTCAGTGAAATAAGCCAGTCAGAGAAAGACAAGTACCATATGATTTTACTCACATGTGGAATCCAATGAACAAAATAAACTAACAAACAAATAGAAACAGACTCGTAGAGTACAGACTGACAGCTGCCAGAGGAGAGGGCAACTGTGGGACTGAGTAAAAAAGGTGAAGAGATTAAGAAAACAAACAACAACTCATAGACATAACAGCAGTATGGTGATTACCAGAGCATATAAGGGTTGGGGAGGGGTAGAAGAGGTTATAGGGGGGATAAATGGTGATAGAAGGAGGTTTTACTTGGAGGGGGGTGAACACACAATACAATATGCAGATGATGTATTATAGAATTATACACCTGAAACGTATATAATTTTATTAGCCAATGTCACCTAAAAAGATTGAATAAATAAATAAATAATAAATAGAGATACTAAATTTGCTTTGAAGAATTCCCACTCAAAGATCTCGTGGGGACGCTAACCTAGATTTTTTATTTCTTCCAGAAGGTATTTTATTTCTACTATTTTACCATATCCAATTCCAAGTATTATCTAATTTTCCCATCATGGTATAGAGGCATGGACACAATTCTTTTAGTGTAGACTTAAAAAAGAGTTAGGACATAGTCCACAGTCCTCTGTGCTAAAAACTAATGCAGTTTGTATAATTCCTTTCATGGGTTAGTGAGCATAACTTTCGGGACCTCAGTGAGTAGTGGGTCTCAACTGAATAACCACCTCATCTTAAAAACCAACATACTAAGCAAACATACACAGCTTGTTCCGTATATTTCTAGTCTTTTGCCCTAAATCTCATGTTTTTTTTTTTTTTTTTTATGACTACTAGTAAGAGGAAGCTTCTCTTTGAGCAAATTGCTAAAAGTAGAGTGGCTTTCTAGTGAGAATAGCTGATTATTTTTGTAGAGAAATCTTCCTTTTCCTTCAGTCATGCCTTTGTTCCACAGTATGCAGGGCCTAATTTAATAAAAATAAGAATAAGATAAAGTAACATGATACATCAAATACTTGAGATTTGTGGAGATAATTTGTTAAAAGTCTGAATGTATATGTGAGAGTCTTCCCAGAATAACTCTAAAGAGTATTAAAAAATATCATTACTATAATACCCATGTTTAATTTTAGTGTGATGCAATAGGGTTTGTTGGAATCCCAGTATGTTTTATCACAATATTTTCCATTAAAGTATTCCAAATCCCCCAAAGTTAGGAAATCGCTATCTAAAATAAGTGATTAGCTCTTATTCTTTTCTATATTAAATACCAATGCATAGGAGAAATCAACTAAAAATAGTCCTTACAACATAGAATATAATAATTATATGCATTTTATTTAAAAATATATTAATGAATAAAAATCTATATTGAGCATATTTAAGTAGATTCATTGGTATAGATACATGACTTTGTAATAGACAAGAAAAATAGCAACATATTCTGAAAACCACATGCTTCTGAAACAACAAAGATAAAATAAATTAATCTCACATTCACTTATTCAACAAACATTCATTGTGCACTGTTAGATGTCAGGTATTCATCTAGGTGCTAGAAACACATCAAAGTCCATATCTTATAGAATGAGCAAAGATAAAAAATATGTAAATAAATAAATAAAATTGTGATTCCTAAGATAAAAATACATAGTAATGCAGTGAAATATTTGTTTTACTTTAGTGAGGAATTTTCTGAGGAAGAGACAGTTGAGCTGTGGTCTACTTATCAGATACAAACATTCTTTTCCTTTTTTTTTTTTTCTTTGTGTATGGATATCTGATTTTACAACAGAATTTGTTTAAAAGGCTATGCCTTCTGCATTGAATAGTTTTTGTACCTTTGAAAAAATTCAGTTGAGCATATTGGTGAGTGTTTATCACTAGATTCCTTATTCTGTTTCATTGATTTATCATCTAGCCTTCCACCAATACCACATTCTAGTGATTCCTATAGCTATTGTATGCCTTGACATCAGTAAAATAAATTTTTTCAAATTATTCTTTTTATTTTTATTTATTTATTATTGGTACGTGCCCCTAGCGGGAACCGAACCTGGGACTCTCTGGTCCATAGGCTGACACTCCAACAGCTAAGCCAAATTGGCCAGGGCTCACATTATTATTATTTTTCAAAATTGTCTTAGATATTCTAGGGCTTGTGCCTTTCCATATAAATAATTATTAAAAAAATATTGGGATTTTGATTGAAATTTTGTTTAACTAATAGATTGTTTGGGATAGAAGTGACATCTTTACTATGTTGAGCCTTTCTATTCATGAATACAACATGCCTTTATATTTATTTGAGAATTCTTTTATTTTGTCATTAGCATTTTATGATTTTCAGTATATAAGTACTATACATGTTTTATTGAATTTATGCCTACATATTTCATTTACTTGGAGCAGTTATAAATAATGTCATTTTTTTGTTTTTGTTTTTACTTTTTGAACATCTATTAGTATTCAGATGAATTATTAAAGTGATAATAAAGATGGTTTGTCTTATAATCCCTTTCGTTTTGAAAATATAAAATTTGTCATATTCAGGATTCTGCCAGAAAACATCACATTTTAAATTTTTCACTGGTGAAAGTCTTATTTTTTAAACTACTTTTGTTACAGATGTTTCTTCTTTTTCCTCCAATGACTCCCCCCCCCCCACAATGTCCATTGGTTATGCTTATATGCCTAAGTTCTTTGGTTTGTCTCTTCCCTCCCCCCACCCCCCACCTCTGAGGTTTGTCAGTCTGAACCCTACTTCCATGTCTCTGGGTCTACTTTGCTCATCAACTTATTTTGTTCATTATATTCCACAAATAAGTGAGATCATGTGATACCAATCCTTCTCCAACTGGCTTATTTTGCATAGCATAATACTCTCCAGGTCCAATTTTGGTGTTCGTATGTTCATTGTTAACACAGAGAGATGTGATCTATGCGTGTGCATGCTTTTCTTGTGTGCTGTGATCTTACTAAACTCTAGTAGTTCTCAAGGGGTTTCTTTTTTTGTAGATTCCTTGGAATTTTGTACATAATCATGTCAGTGGCAAACAGGGACAGTTTTGTTTCTTTCTTTTCAATCCGCGTGTATTTTATTTCTTTTTTGTTGCCTTATTACGGTGGCTAGAACTTCTAGTTTTATACTGAATGATAGTAGGTGTTATTTTCTCTATACTCTTTTAGAGTGAAAACAGTAAACATTTCAACACTAAGCATGATTTTAGCTCTGGATTTCTTTCACATATCTTTATCAAGTTGAGGTAGTTTTCCTCAATTTACAAGTTGCTGAGAGTTTTTATTTTTATTATGAATAGATACTAGATTTAGTTCAATATTTTTTTCTGTATCAATTGATATAGTCATATTTTGTCTTCTTAAACTATTGATATGTTGGATTATATTGATAAATTTTCTTTATAAAAAAGGTTTTTATTGATTTTTTTTAGAGAGAGAGAGATAGAAACATCTATGTGAGAAAGAAACATTGATTGGCTGCCTCCTGCACGCCCCCTACTGGGGATTGAGTCGGTAACCCGAGTATGTGCCCCTAACAGGAATCAAGCCAGGACCTCTCAGTCCATGGGCGATGCTCAATCCACTGAGCCACAACGGTCAGGCTGCATTGATAAATTTTTATATGTGGAACCAGCCTTGTATACTTGCAATAAATTCCACTTAGTCGGGTGTATAGTATTATTTCTACATGGGTTGATTCAGTTTGCTAATATTGTGTCAGATATGTCATGTAGTTTGTTTTTTGTTTGTTTCTTTTGTATTTACTTTTCACTTTCTGGTTCTGGATTTACAGTAGTATTGTCCTGATAAAAACAGTTGGAAAGTATTCTCTACCCTTTATTCTAAGTTGTTCATTTTTCCCAAGTTGTAAAATTTAGGAATATAATGTGTCTTGTAGTATTACACTCTTATTATACTAACAGTGGTGCAGGATTTTCAGTGATGCCCCTTTTTCCGCCTGATACAGGTGATGTGTTCCTTCTTGCTTTTGCTCTTTCTCTTGCTAGAGGTGTATCAATTGTTTTCTCTTCCTATTTTTTGAAGAATCAGCTTTGTATTATTGACTTTCTCTATTAATATCCTGTTTTCAATTTTTTTGATTTGGTATTATCTTGACTATTTTTATTTATTCTACTTTATTTTGGTTAAAATAAAAACCTTGTAAAACAACTAGTCCTTTTCTGGTGACTTCAGCTAGGAACCTAGATGGCTGATTTGAGACTGTTTCTGTTTTTAATGTAAGAATTTAATGCTAAAATTTTGTATCTTGGCACTGATTTAGCTGCATCTTACATATTTTAATTTGCTATGTTTGCCATTTTTATTCCATTCTAGGTACTTTTTAATTACTTTGAGTTCCTCTTTGGCACATCGAATATTTAGTAGTCTTTAATTTTCAATGATTTTGATATTTTTTTCTGTTTTCTTCTGCTATGATTTCTATTTTGGTTTCATTATGGTCAGAGAATATCCATTGCATGATTTTAGTTTTTTAAATTTTGTTTCCCAGGATAGGGCCCATCTTTGTGATTTTTCCATAGTCTTGAAAGAAAATATGCATTTGTATTATTGTTCAGTAGAGTGTTATATATATATCAATGAGATCCTCTTAGTTGACTGTGCTGCTCATACCTTTTAGATCTTTACTAACCTTTGTCATGTTCTATTAATTGCCAAGAAGGGATTGTTGAAGTCACAAATTATTGTGGATTTGTCTACTTTTCCTGTCAGCGCTATCAATGTTTGCTTCATGTACTTTGAGGCTCTGTTGTTTTGAGCATAGATAATTAGAATCCTTATGTCTTCCTAGTGGATTAAGTTATTTTTGTTATATAATATTTTGTCTTTGTCTTTCATAATATTCTATATTCTAACGTGTAGTTTATCTTATATTAAAATAGCTACAACTGCTTTTTCTTTTACATTAATGTTGTTATGGTATATCTGTATTGTTTTAAATTTTTTCTTTCAAATTACATATTGATATTAAATATAAACTGGGCTTCTTGTAAAAACATAGAATTGTGTTGTGATTTTTTATTCCCAATTCTGTTCATGTTTGACTTTAATTGCTGTTTTTTTCTATTTATCTTCAGACACAGTGGGAGAGAGAGAGGGAGAAACATCGATGTGTGAGAGACACATCAACTGGTTGCTTCCTGTACAACCCCAACCAGGGCCGGGGACGAACTGCAACCAAGGTACATGCTCTTGACCAGAATCAAACCTGCGACTCATTGGTCTGTGGGCTGTCATTCTACCGCTGAGCTAAATCAGCAAGGGCTAATTGCTGTTTTTATACCTTTTAACTTTCAGGTGATTGTTGATGTTATGACTTAAGCCTGTCATTTTGTTACTTGTTTTCTATTTATTCCATGTCTTTTCTCTCTGTATATCTCTCTCTCTCTCTTTTTTGCCTTTAAAATAAAGTTATGACACTTTAATATTGCTTTAGTTATTAATAATTTGCTTGATATCTTTCTAATCTCATTTCTCAATATTCTTATTCGCATTTTGTTAATATAAAATTACCTTCAGCTCCTTATCTGTCCCATGTTTTTATCAGATTTAGCAGATCTTATTTTCTTTGCTTAAAATATCTTTCCCTATATTTTCCTGATTTTTAGAGAGAGAAGAAGGGAGAAGGAAAGAGAGATAGAAACATCGACAAAAGAGTACATCGATTGGCCGCCTCCTACATGCTCCCCACCCAGGATTGGGTCCACAACCTGGACATGTGCACTGACTGGGAATTGAACCAGTGAACGCTTGGGTTGATGCTCAACAACTGAGCCACACTGGTCAGGTCTTTTTATTTATTTTTATTTCTTTTTTATTTACTAATTTATTTAAATTTTGTTTAATTTACTAGAGTGACATTGGTTAATAAAATTATATAGGTTTCAGGTGTACAACTTTATAATATATCATTCTATCTGTTCTTCAAAATTTAGCTTTTCATCTTTTATGGAAAACCTGCCTCATTCTCTCCAGCCCCACAAACTTATCCTCAAGTTTGCATATCTTTAGCTAAGAATCACTCATCTGAATTTCTGTCTCCTATGTTTTCTGCAGTTTGGGCATGTATCATGTTTTATAAATACTGGTTTACTTATTCCTCTCCTGACCAGATGTTGGGCCCTTTAAAGTCTTTGCCTATATCATGCTTCTGTTTGTATCTGTCAGTTAGCGCTGTACCTGACATATAGAACTCACTTGTCAAGTTCTGCTTATATGGACACATTCAAATAACTCATATAGCCCCGCTGGTGTGGCTCAGTGCTTAGCATTGAACTATGCACCAGGAGGTCACTGGTTTGATTCCCAGTCAGGGTACATGCCCAGGTTGTGGGCCTGATCCCCAGTGGAGGGCATGTAGGAGGCAGACAATCGATAATCTCTCTTGTCGATGTTTCTCTCTCTCTCTCCCTCTCCCTTCCTTTCTCTCTAAAATCAATAACGAAAAAATAAAATAAAAATAAAATGACTCACATATACTTCTAACTAGTAAAAATATGTAAACAAAGATAATTTTCTTATTAACTTTAGCTGGCTTATGTAGAGAATAAAGTGGTTAATCAACAAGTATCAAAGGATTTCTAACTATGTGTCCAGTACTGAAATAGGAAGAGTTGGAAATACATGAGATCAGCTCTCTATCTTTAGGTTGTGAGTGATCTTTTGATACGACTTGCTTATGCAAAACAGTACAGACTCTCCAAAAACCAACAGGGACTCAATGCAAAGGTGTGGCAATGAATTTTTGTACTAATCAAAAAAGAAAGGGTGAAAACAATACTTTCTAAACATGATTTGCACTCTATTACTAAGTTTACAAGTTTATTACTTTTCCAACATTTTATCTACAGTAAGGACCAACAATAAAATAGAAGAGAAAAGCAGGAGAGAAGAAAAAATAGTGCCATAGAAATTTGGAAAGTTAATTAAACTTTTGCACTTTATATTTCTGCTTTACACACACACACACACACAAATGGTATTGGATAAAATTACATCCATCTATAAATTTATTAATGATTAGGGAATTAGTTAATGCTATTAATGTAATTAATGTGTGTTATAAAAATTGAGACCTTTAAAATATAAGCAGATATGTAATCAATCTGCTTATAACACTTTTAAAAAGCTTGATGATGGAAAACACTATGCTCTAACATTTTAAATTCAAAATATTTTTTATGAACACACATGTCTTAGCAGTGCCCTCCTCAAAGCCCATAAAGACTCCAAAATACTCTCATATTAACGAACTTTAATGGGCTACTTCAATAATAGCTAGATCACTACAGAACTATTTAGGAAAGAAACACACTTCTCAAACTAATCAGAGTTCTTGAATGACATTGACTGAGGAAACCCGTTAAATTATTTTCTCCTGCACTAGGATTTCACTGACATAGATGTAATGCCAGTGATAATTTTATGCAATTGCAAGATCAGGATTTTCACATATCTGGTAGTAAGGCAGGGATTTTTTTTTTTTCTTTGACAGTGTTGAATAAACCTCTCTAATCTTTTTCCTTTAGCTTTCCCTTATTTCTAGGCTTAAGTTTAATAAAAGGATAAAAAAAAAAAAAAAATCAGGATTCCACTAGGCTTCTATAAGCTCAAGGATAGAGAGAAAAAAGATGTTATCTCAGGGAGGTTGTGGCTCAGAATCATTAAACAGACTAATGGTAGGATCACAGGGCTAAGTTTACAATTCCCCTTGTACATCACAGAGGCACCCTGTCTTGTAGTAATCACTTTATATTTTTATCTTGCTTCCAAATCACCAGAACAGAAGCGGGAGTCCAAGAGGGTTTGAGTGATCACTGTTTACAAGGTCCTGAGAAATGTTTCATTGGATGTTCTGTTCGTCCTACATATGAAGCTTGTTTATTCATTTGCAAGTTATTCTAAAGCCTTGCTATATAGAAATAAGTTATTTTGACATAGTGAACTTCTGCAGCATGTTTCTTTTTATTTTATTTTATTTTTTTATCCTCACCCGAGGACATTTTTTTGATATTTTGTTCAGATAGAGTAGGAGGGAGAGAGAGAGAAACATCGATGTGAAAGGGACACATCAAGTGGTTGCCACCCACACGACCCAACCAGAGCCGGGGACAAACTGCAACCGAGGTATGTGCCCTTAGTGGAAACCGAACCCAGGTCTCTCCAGACTACAGGCCAACGCTCTAACCGCTGAGCCAAACCGGCCAGGGCTGCAGCATGTTTCTTGTAATGTTTAGCGCACCGTGGTTCAAAATTGCGATGGTCTATGTGGACCATTTGGCAGAGGTTATGGGAAGCATAATATGTATTAAAGCATCTGATAGAGGCCAAAGGATTGTCCATGAAACAATTCTTTCCACTTTGTTTAAATTATACATTGCAATTTACCGAGCTCAGGTAGGTCTGAAGTGTGGATCTTCTGGGAAATTCCTACATTCCATAAGTTTATTTTATGCTTTTCTTTTTAACTCCTTGACAAAAAATGCCTAGTTTATAATTTTCTTTATTCCTTGACTCTTGTTCAACATTATAGGTTTTAATATACAACATTCTCATGTTTATTGTTTCCTAAGTCTTCTGTAATTATGGCTTTTAACACTTAGGTCCAATAATTATTTAATTGAATTAAAAAATTGATATGACTATTTTTCTCCGTTACATTGTTTGTTTAAGCCAGATTTTAGGTTGGAAGTATAGTAACCATGCACTGTAGCCTCTGAATCATCTGCTTTAAAAATTCATTAATGTTTTCTTTGTGGTCTAAGGTATAATTATTTTTCTTAATAAATAGGCTCTGGGAATTAAAAGGGCAAGTTGTAGAGTACAATTCAATATATACTTATCACATACTTTGAAATCAGAAAATATCATGCACACTGTGCTTATTAAAATTTCAACAGCATTATTTTAATAATAAAAATGATAAAAACAAACAACAATCATAGAAATATGTCCTTGGGTGAGGATAAAAAAAAATACAAAATGAAACACAGCGACTCAGGTTTTAATTCGAGAATAGTACATAATAACAGTAATGATGAATACAGTGTGATATAATCCAATGACATGAGATGCAATTCTGGTTCTTCACTTTTTCTCTTCCCCCTCCTTTTTCTCCTCTCCCTTCTCTCCCTTCTCTCCCTCCTCTCCCTTATCCCTCTCTCTTTCTCCCCCCCCTCCTTCTGTATTTTCCTTCTTCTCCTTCTCCCTCTTCCTCTCCCCCTCCTCTTCTCCTCCTCCTCTTCTTCTTCTTCTTTATTATTTATGAAGGATGGGAAGAACAGCTGAACATAACAATGTCAAACAAAGAGAATACCAGTACCACTTTGTAGTTAAGCTGTGCCTGTATGTGTGTGCATCTATGTGTATATGAACATATCTACAGACTTACACTCTCTCTGCCTGTAACTGTTAAATTTTAAAAGTCACATATTGAAAGCTCCTGTTATTTGTTTCCAGAAATTCCTCAATTTATTCCTCGCCTTTTCTTTCTGATGCCATTTATTTTTCCCCCACTTTTCAAGCATACCATTATCAAGAGTTCGATTGCTATTGCTGAGTTTGAATGGTCTGTAGGCCCTGTACCTCATGAGTATGTGGCATTAAAATCTCAGAAAAATCATTCATTTTTCACTCTTTTGAAAGCCTACTTTTATAAGACTTTTCCTTTTAAAATACTTCCATGCATTTGTCCTTAAGAGGGACAATTGGCTACCCCTTATTTGCGTCTTCCATTGATGTGTCTGAATCTATTGCTTGCATGTCTTAGTGAACTTACTCTGAGTATGGCAATTATTTTACCGTGGACTATTATTTTACTGTGTGGTCCTATGAAATACTGGATATACTCACAAATCATTTGCAGGTAAAGCTTTTGGTTTTGCTTTGTTTTTTAAATCTCAGGAAATTTCTCTCCTTTATGAAGGCAGTGTTTTCTTTCATTCTTGCTTCGGATATTAAATTGGGAAGCATTAGTTTGACAATCACTCTGATTTTTAAACTAATATAAAAAATTATTCATGCTTAGTGTTTATACTATATGCTGGGCCAAGTTTTCAGTCTCTGAAATGTAGCAGTAAATATAACAAATTATAATTCTCACTAAATGTGGGCTTTATAATGAAATAGGTGAGATTGGTTGAAATGGAGGAAGGATATGTAATAAATAAAATAACATAAAATAAACATAAAATGATTGAATGTAATGGTGTGTTGCAATGTGATAAATGTTATGGTAAAAATAGAATAGGTTGAGGAAATAGTTTGAAGTGTACTTTTATATAAGGCTTTTGGGGCAGGTCTCAGTAATTAGGCAGTACACATGCAAATATAGGGGAAAGAACAAAACAAAGGGAACAACCCCTGCAAAATGCGTGAGGTAGGCACCATATGACGTGTGTTCAAGGAACAACAGGTTCGTTGTGGCAGAAGCTGCATCAGCAAGATTAGAAGGAAATCACATCAGAGAGGTAATAGGGGTAAAATAATTTAAGGCCTCCTGGGCTATTTCTTATTCTGAATAAAAAGTGGTAGTATTGAATGATAGTATTAACAGAGTAACATGATCTGACACATGTTGAAATGGATTATTCTGACTTCTGATAATAAATATGTGGGGCAGGAGTAAAAGCTGGGGTTAATTGTACAGGTGGCCATTGTACAGGGTGGGACAAAAGTGGGTTTACAGTTGTATGTGAAACAGTTTATTCTTGTACTATTATTTATTCATTATATTATTATTTTTCATATAAACAACTATAAGTCTACTTTTGTCCAATCTTGTGTAAATTGATACCAGAGACAAGAACAGCTTTAATCTGAGATGTGCTGATATGGAATATGGTTGTATCTTAACATATTGTTAAAAGTAAATCCAACAGGACTTCTTGATTAGATATGATTCAAGAGAAAAATAAGGGTCAAACATGACTGAAACACTTTGTCTTATGACATTAAAAAGGAAGGAGTTGCCATCAGTTGACCTGAAGAAGACTGTGTGTGTGTTCTCTGTGCTGGGGGCATATGTATTAGATATCTTAGTGGAGATGTTAAGTAAGCAGTTGGATATTGGCATGTAAAGTTATGAGGAGAGAGCTGACCTAAAGATATAACTGTAATTCTTGGAAATTATTTGACTATAAAGCCATCCAACTGAATAAAATGATGATCCATTGAATGTGGATAGAAAAGAGAATATGGGCATGGACTAACTTCTAACATATACAATATTAAGAAGTTGGTAACAGGAAAAGGAATCAACAAATATCTCTGACTAGTAAATTAAGAAGACAAAAGAATTATGCAATACCTTGGAAGCCAACAGAGAGTGAATGAAAGAGAAGAGAATTATGATTACTTGTGTAGTAATAATGATACATTAGATAAGATGCAAGGCCCATAGTGACAGTCAGAAAATAAAATCAAGAAGAATTTAAAATTAAGACAGTGCACAGGTACCTTACCATTAGGAGGTACACAGCCTGGAGGGAAGTGGAAAGAAAATATGCCTAATATGCAGCTTCTTTGAGACAAGAATGCTAATATCCAAATACCTCTCCCCCAAGTCAGTGCCTCTTTCTTAGGTTAAGTTAGACTTTGTCTGCCAACCACATTCTTGGTGGTTCTCACATGTTTGATCTAGTGAGATTGCATGTGTCTGCCTCCCAACTCCCCTCTGGCAGTGGGTCACTCATTCTCTTGAAATACTTTAGAAGGAAAAGCATTGCCAAACAAAAGAGCTCTTTGTAGCATAGTCTAGAATTTTGTTTCCTGTGGTGAACAGTTAAATTCCTCCAAGTTCACTTTTTTTTTTTTTTTCTGAAAACACGATGCATGAGATGATGTAACTTGACATTTCATCATTGTCATTAATAAATGTTCTAAAATTCTTGCTTTTTCCCTTCAACGAATGAAACTTGACCTTTGAAGTGAAGTTTCTTGGATCTTCCTTTATAAATTAATAAAACTGAGTTGTGTGAGGTAAAAAACTAGCACCTAGGACAGTACTTTCCAGCAATTTTCAGGGCCTAACACAGGAAATTAATTGCTGTAAATTATCATATCAACGTATAAAAAGAAAACTTACATTATTTGATGCAGAAACATTTCATAAAACTCAACACCCATTCATAATATATTTTAAAACTTAGGAAACTATAAATAAAAGTTATTTACCATGATTTGATATAAACATTTACAAATAAATATCTGTATTTTACTTAATGTTGACAACCTGGATGCTTCCTACCTAACATTTGGAAGAAGGCAAGGTGTTCTCTTTACTATTCTTAAAATTATACTGGAAGTTTTAGCAAGTGCAAAATGGCAAAAAGAGAAAATATAAAGGCATAAATACCAGAGAGAAAAGTATAAAATTATAGACATTCACAGATGACATGATGATCAATATAAAAATAATCCCAAAGAATCACCATTACCAACAACTCCTGAAACCAATAAGGAATTAAAACAAAGTTACAGGATATACAGTTAATATACAAAAGTCAGTTGCATTCTCATAGACCAGCAACTAAATAATTTGAATTTGAAATTTAAAACATAGCACCATTTACACTAGTACCAAAACCAAAACAAATAAATACTTGGGTATAAATCTAACAAAATGCACATATATTATTTATGCAGGAAAATTTAAAACACTGATGAAAACAACTAAAAATATTTAAATAAATGGATATTCTACAGTCATGAATTAAAACTCCACACATTAAGATACCCATCATTTCATTTAAAGCAAACTCAATTGAAATTGCAGCAAGCTATATTATATATGTCAACACTGGTTATGAAGTTTGTTTGAAAAAGCAAAAGTAGAACAGGCAACACTGAAGAAGAACAAATTTGGATAACTGATACTACCCAAGTTTGAAACAAAATAGAGCTGCCATAATCAAAACAGTGTGGTGTTGGTGAAAGATTAGACATGTAGGTCGATGCAACAGAATACAGTGTAGACCTGCACCAATAGAGTCAATTACTCCTTGAACAAGAAGAAAGTCCAATCCAATAAATAAAAGTCTTTTCAACAAATCATTTGGAAACACTTGGATGTCCATATGCAAAGAAATAATTTTATACTCAGACTTCACACTTTACAAAATGACTCAAATTTGATAGTAGACCTAACTACAAAACACACAACTATAAATCCTCTTGAAGATCACATAAGGTAAAATCTATGTGACCTTGAGTTTGATGAGAAGTTCTGAATACTAACATGAAAAGATAATAAGAAGATTAATGGTTACTAGTTATATACAGGGTGGGGGTGGGGAGGGGATGGGATTGAGTATTAAAGCACAGGAGATGTTTTAAGGTGGCAAATCTATTTTGTATAATAGTGTAATTAAGTATTTGTCAAAACTCAGAGAACATTACCACAAAGTGTAAACTTAATGTGTGTAAAAGTTTAAAAATTGGACAGGATGTTCGGGGAACTTGGGATGGAAGGCAGATGTGACTAAAGAATCTAAATATTTTAAAAATGCATTAATTCACATCAATAAAGTAATTGGGGGAATAGTGCTGATCTAAATAACTTTGGATATATGGGAAGTCTTTAAGATAAATTTTAAAAAATTTGTACATAAGCTTTATATCTAGTCAAAAAGTTGTGTCCTAAGGGGTATGGGATAAAAATTCTGAAACCACTTCATGTGTATACTAGAATTAAACAATGTAACCAATAAATATTATTGGTGGGAGCCATGTTTCTTCCAGTTAGGATAGATTACAGATAATTAAGGGGTGGAGCCTTGAATAATTCATGTGGTGATAGGTTATAGTTAGAAGCATTAGTGTGAATTCATGTTTAGTTTAATATATCTAGAGATGGTTACATATATCAATATTTATAAGTGTTTATGTACACAGGTTAGTATACACACATATACGTCTTTGCTCTCTCTGCTACTAGGACCTAGAAGCAACAACATTCCAGTAACAGAAAACTTTGCATCCGTACATTGGTTTCTAAGACCATTCTTCAGTAAAAGAAACCAGGGCTTCTTGAATAAATGGCTCATTCTAAGAATAGAGAAGGAAATATACAAAATGATCTTGGAACATCTTGTATTTTGTAGTGTCAAAAAGTAAGAAAGTACTCAACATACACAAACACACACACACACACAAACACACACAATGATGGGGTATGCCAAAGGGACATAGAAGCAAATTACAAATTGCAACAATTTCAGCAACAAAGTAAATGAGTATTGAGTTAACATTCAAAATATAAAAGAAGTATTTAGGTATAAATAAATGTTCAAACACATAAATAAATGGAGAAGAAATAAATTATTCATGCCGAATAATTCCAAAAATGTGAAGCATACCTCCCCCCCTTAAAAGTTGACTTCATTGTGACTATCTTCTAAGGATGTACTGTTTAATAGGAAATTTTTATTTATTTTTTTAAATATTTTTTTCTCTATTGATTTGAGAGAGAGAGGAAGGGAGAGGAAGAGAAAGAGAGAGAGAAACACTGAAGAGAGAGAACATCAATTGACTGTCTCCTGCATGCCCCGCATGCGGATTTGGCCCACGATGTGGGCATGTGCTCTGACCAGGAATAGAACTTGTGACCTCTAGGTGCACAGGTTGATGCTCAACCCCTGAGCCATACCGGCCAGGCTGATAGGAAATTTTTAAAGAAATAAATTCATAGCAGAAAAAACTGACATTAACTCAAGTGAGCCAATCAAGACTAACATCAACAGTGGTAAGTCATATTAATAGTGTGTACCTTTGATATGATGTGATGTAAATGGCACTTCACCACTGTGGTCTTCCTTCCCAAAACCAATAATTTCTACCTAATCAGTAGAAAATATAAGATACTTCCCAATTAAAGAACATTCTGCAGATTACCTGAATCAGTAATCCTCCAAATAATCAATGTCATCAGAGGAAAGTCTGAGAAATATCACGGCCATTAGGTAACTGAGGAGATGTGACTTCTCAATGTAATGTGGTAGCATAGGTGGAATACTGCAACAGAAAGTACATTGGGAAAAGTCAAAGAAAATCTGAATTATGTATGGACTTGGTTACGAATAAATGTATCAATTCTGACTTACTAATTACAGCAAATATATTTGACCCTTGAATAAGATGGGTTTAAACTACATGGGTCTACATATATACAGATACTTTTGTCGTTAATGCTCACCAGAGGATATTTTTTCCAATGGTTTTTAGAGAGAGTGGAAGGTAGGGAGGGGGAGTTAAGGGAGATGAGAGAGAAAGAAATACATAGATGTGAGAGAGAGACAGATTGGTTGCCTACCACACATGCCCTGAATGGGCCAGGGATCAAACCTGCAACACAAGTATGTGCCCTTGACCAGTAATCAAACCCTTGGGACTTTGGTTGGGGGCCAACGTTCTAACCACAGTGCCACACCAGCCAGGGCTGTCAGATAGATGTTTTTCCATTGACCCACTCAGTTAATTAACCCTCACAGTCAAAACAACATCATTCAGGGGTCAGCTGGTGGTTGGGGGATCTACATATGCAGAAGGCCAACCTAAGTTATACATGGATTTTTGACTGCACAGTAGCTCAGTGCCTCTAATCCCAAAATTGTTCAAGAGTCAACTGTTTGTGGTAGGCAGAATAATAGTCCACCCAGATGTCCACATCGTAACCTCCAAAATGTATGAATATTTTGTCTTACATCGAAACAGAGATTCTACAGATGTAAGTTTGGGATCTTGAGTGAGCACAAGGGCCATTATAAGAGAGAGGCTAGAGGGTCAGAATTAGAGAAGCAGATGTGGTGATGGAAGTAGACAGGTGTGTGCCTCTGTGAGAGAGACAGAGAGAGAGAGTGAAAATGCTATGCTACTGGCCTTGAAGCAGTAACAGGAGACCTGGAGCTAAGGAAAGTAGTGACCTCTACAAGCTGGAAAAGGCAGGGAAACAGATTCTCCTCTAAAGTCTCCAGAAGGAACACAGACCTGCTAGCACCTTGATTTTAGGATTTCTGACCTACACAACTGGAAGATAGTAAATCTGTATTATTAATCCATTTAATTTGTTATCAGAGCAGCAATAGGAAGCTAATACAATTTTAATAATAGGGGAAACTGGAGGAAGTTTTTAACTATCTTTGCAATAATGCTGTTAATCTAACCCTGTTCTGGAATACTTAATTAATTTGAAAAAAAATTAATTACTTGAGTCGTATGAGATACAAACTAGCACCAAGGGAGAGCAATTGACAGGCTTCGGACATATTCTGACTCTTAGATCAGATGATTAGCTTTGTATTATTTCTCTTCTCTCTGTCTTATTTCGCTCCTGCTGGGCCTTCAGCTCTCTGCTCAGGCATTATTTGCCTAAAATGTTCCCCTTTTTAAAAATATAATTGTAGAGTTTATTTATTCTTTGTGTATCCAAACTATAATTTTCTCTAAAAATAATGATGAAAAATATAACATAATTGTTGAAAATTTGGAAGGAGAGTACATTTTGCCAATTAGGATTTTTAAAAATGATTTATGATGAATCCACTCACTAAGATATTATGCACCCTTTGAAAGCATGGCAAACAATTAAAGGATGCTTTAGAAAGAAAGATAAAAATAGTAATAATGGTTGTAGTCATATAAAAATATGAAATTCTTATTTTAAAATTAAAATATAAATTTTTATAATCATACTTATCCATAATTTTTCATTCTCCATTTCCCTTTACTATGATTCGTTGAAAGTAGATAGAATTTAGCCCATAAAGTAAATCTTTAATTTTCAATTAACATCACTCTAGCACGTGTTTTCTTGTTTAAAAATAGGGTTGAGCCTAGTGTAATCCATGTGGTAATAGATAGTAGTTTGAGGTCTCAGTATGAACTTATGTTTAGCTTATTAGCTATAGAGTGCTAGTGACATTTTCCAAAATCAAAGCATCTTTGTTCATCCCACTATTTTATTCCTTTGATCTATTTCACTATATTTAAATGTCCATTTATTTTATTTAATCAATAATGCTGTTGTTCCCTGTAACCATATTTTGAAGCTTTGAGAAAAGATTAGGAGTCATCTGACCAATCTGATTATTCAACTTCTTTATTCTGCTACATTCACCTCATGAGAGTATGTATAATTCTTAGGACGTAAAATTTTAACCACTGATTTGGTAGTTGTTTTTCTTTTACTTCATTTATGTGTGTTTGTGTATATTTATTTTGGAGTGGTGGTAGAAAAGCAAAATAGTATAAGGAAAGGAAGAGCTTTGGGAGTCAATGATCTTTGAGTTCTTACTTCATCAACCCTAACATTCATTTTCACTAAACTCAATGGACAGCCTTCTATATAATAAGGGTTAGGCCCCACTTGTCAAGCAGGGCTCACATCTATCCTGATGGTAAGACTGGCAGTTCCATTGTACTCATGTTTCACCTGTCCGAATCTTATGCTCTCTTAAAGGTCCACATGTTGACCAAACATTTCAGAGATTTTTGTTAACTACTCAATTTGACATGCTATGGGATATATTTTCCCCACTAAATGGTCCATTTCTACTAGAGACAGCCCTTACACATCTGGGAACCAGGAGTAAGATACCATCTGCTGGGCCCATCTTCTCTATTTGCCCTATTCCTGTAACTAACATAGTTTCTACTGGCTCAAAAGGACAATGTCAGATTACCCCCTACTTGTGGTTTCTAGTGAATATTTAAAAATCATTAAAAATTTTTTCCAACAAATAACTTGTAATATTGAAATGCATTCTATAAAACAGATACAATGGGAGGTGTCCTGGTTTAGAACCAAGCAGAGGTGGGAAGGACCTGGAAAGAGCTTCTTTCCCCTCCTTTGTCTCCTTTCAAGGAGATATTTAATGCCCTGGATTTCCTATCATCATAGCATAAAATCACTAGACTAGAACACAAGAATCATGAAGACCAATAAACTATATTAATATTCCCCAATTACTTGATTGTATATCCTATCAGTTATAGAAAACAAACTCTTACTCCCAGTATATTTGTACTTATTTGTTAATAAAGTACATCCATGTACTACTATTTTTGTGTATTTTGCATTGTACACAATACACAAATGTTTGAATCAAAACATTCAAAGCTTTAAATTTAAAAACTACATATAAATTCAAGCTCTAATATTTTTCCTAACACAGTGATGCATTTCCTTACACACCATTTGGTTGACTTACATGAGACTTCAGAGACCATTACTCTGGATCAGTGATCCTTACCATCCTGTTTCAGAAATAGATGCTCTGTTCGTGATAAAATTCACAATGGTATGTAGTGAAATAAAATAAATAAGAACAATGTAGTAAAATGTTCATAAAGTTAATGACATTTAAAGGATAATCCTTTGTTCTGAAGTTATTTAATCTGTTTAGTTTAACATACTAGATACCAATGTTTTATTTTCTGTATGCTACTGACCATATAATTTATGAATACTGTTCAAATTTGTAAAGTTAATAAATTCTGTTAACTTCCAAAGTCTTGGAACAAAAGTTTTTCTGAAAGTTATTATATATATGCAAAATAAATAGAATGAAGTCATACATGTGAAGCTGATGAGATTTGCATTTGGATAATAACTATATTTACATTCTGAATATATCTTCATCACATCATAGGATAGTGTCACAGATGTTCTTCATGGTAACCAATGAGAAAAACTTTGAAAATAAAGCCTGTTTATGAATGGTTCCCCAGGGAATAACTTACTGGTAACATTTCATGGGTCCCGTTCCACCTGTAACTCAAAAGAGACTCTCTATTAGAAATTTAAAAACAAAACAAAATACTTCTCACTAGTAAAGATATATCTTTTGTGAGTATTCTTGCCAAAACCAAATACAATTGTGAACAAAGTCAAGGACAGCCAATTAACAGTGACAGTCATTCAGACATAGTCCTAAAACTGAAAATCTAACTCAGAATGCACATGCTACAGAGATGTTAATTGAGAATGAAAGATTTACTTTCTTAGCTATCTTATTGATAGGTACCAGCGTTTTTATTCAACCACTGCACAAAACTCTTATGTAAAAAGTAAAGGCAGCCCTGGCCGGTTTGGCTCAGCGGTTAGAGCGTCGGCCTGCGGTCCTGAGAGACCCGGGTTCGGTTCCTGCTAAGGGCACGTACCTCGGTTGCAGTTTGTCCCCGGCCCTGGTCGGTTGTGCGGGTGGCAGCCACTCGATGTGTCCCTTTCACGTCGATGTTTCTCTCTCTCTCTCTGTTCCTCTCTCTCCCTCCCACTCTACCTGAGCAAAAAATGGAAAAATGTCCTCGGGTGAGGATTAAATAAATAAATAAATAAAGTAAAGTAAAGGCAGAGTTGCTCCTTAATAGTGGGTATATTATCCAGAATCCTGCTTATAAGTAGTGTATTAAAATTTTGAAGGTATGTTCTCTGAACCTTAAGTGGTTCACTGAGAATCACTTGCCTAGGTCATGCAAACAAAAATACACATCCCCTTGAAATACCAACTTGTTAAAAATTATTTCAATATAAAACATTTGTTTTCCAGTACTTACAGACAATTATATTTTCCATTTGACACTTTTAATTTTGCATAAATGCTTAAATATATACCCAATACCAAAAGAATGCATATAAAATGTTTAGGACAAATTTGTTTTCCATTGTGGAATCTACTCATTCTGGTCTAAGAGAAAAGCAGAACACAGTTGTACTGATACCTGCTAAATATTATGAGAAAAGGGCCAACCCAAGCAAATCCTCTTTGTGCAATATTCTGGGAGAATTTTCTCACAGACGAAAGAGACATTGTTGTGTTCTCTGCTTAATAAAAATATATATAGGTAGACAAAGCTATGAGATTCTTTAAGGTTCTCATCAATGCTAATAGTCAATATAATATAGGGTCTTAAATGCTCTGTAAAAATGCCATGGAAAAATAGAAGTTTATAGATCATCTATTTAAAAAATAGCAGTTTAGTATTTCAGGTATTCTCAGCCAACAGGTAAGCATGATAAGATATATATATATATATATGAAAATTTAGCACTTCAAGAATTTAATGTATCCTTTTCTATATGCACCATCAACCTCACAACCATACCTACATTATCTATGAAAAGTAGAAAAAAGTAGACACATAGTAAATGGTATATTATGTTGTTCAAAAAACAGGTATCAGAATGCAGGAAAGGTAAAGTAGGAAGGCAGTAGAAAAGATTTCCTAGAGGAAGTACAACTTAAAAGCAATACTGAATGAGGGTTAGTTTCTAAGGTGTGCTGTCTTGATCCCTGGGTATGTAAGCTTTGCAGTAACTTTGCCTACATAGTGTTAGAAGGCATGGCCTACAGCTTAATTGTGATGTGAATAGAGTTTTTTTTTTTTCAGGTATTGTGCAATCTATGCTTTAAATACTTACTTTCTTTTCAAAACATCACAAAAGATTGCCCTTTCTTTGTGAGAGAAGAGTAATACTCTGAAGAATTTAAAAAAAATAAAAGATATCAGACTCATAGGGGTCTATATTTAAAGAGACCATTTTTCTACTGAATAGCGGCCCAGTATCAATAGAGTTCCATGAAGAGAAAGTGACATAGTTTTCTTCTTTCTAACCTGAACAATTTGTGGAGGGTTCCTCTGTAAACCTTTTGCAGGAATTGTGTGTGTGTGTGTGACTAGTTTTCTAGTTTGATGTCGGATAAATCATCTTGTTACTTATATATACAAACTGACATCTAGAGTATTTACAGTGTCATAACTGACTTATTAAGATATTTAAATTAGATGAGCAGGATTATAGTTTTAAAACAATATAAATTTTAAAGATTTTCTAATGTATCCATCATGAAAGACAAAATTACATAATATTGAGTATTGACCATTTTGAAATAGTTGCTTAGAGATTCATAGCCACAATCAATAAGGAAGAGGAAAGACTGCATACTTATCTACTTGCAATAAAAACTGAGAGATGTCTTCTATGTGGAGATTGCATCAGAGTTTGTTCTTCAACAAAAGTAAAAATTTCCCCCTTTTAAGTGGCTTACGCACGAATAGCACTTGGAAGACATCAGAAATTATGAAATAGAATGCTGATTTCATAAAAGGTAAATCAAAATGAAGCCTAGAGTTTTAAAAAAAAAAGCAAAATCAAACACTGAGGGCCACAGAGTGATACATGGATCTTTATAATTGATGCTATTACACTAAGTTTAGAGAGAGCAGTTATTGTTTTTATTTTAATATGTTTTGTTGATTTTAGAGAGAGAAGAGGGAAGAGAGAGAAAAAACACTAACAAGAGAGAAACATCTTTTGGCTACCTCCAGCACACCCCCTACTGGGATTCTAGCCTGCAACCCACGCAGATGCCCTGATGGGGAATCAACCATGGAATGACACTCAACCAACCAAGCCACAATGGCCAGGGCCCACAGTGTTATTTTTTATAGTTGTTGAGAGTATTCTTGTTCCATTGAATATCTGTATGAATTTTAGCATAAGCTTATCAATTTCTACTAATAAGCTGTTGGAATTTCCACTGGTCAATTTGGAAAGCATTGCTATGTTAACAATACTGTTTTCACACATGAAAAAAGTACATTTCTACTCTGAGTTAGGTCTTCTCCAATCTCCCTTAGCACAGGTTTCTAGTTTTCAGCTTTCAGATCCTTTCCACTATTTCTCAGATTTTTCTATTATGTATTTTCTATTTTTGATACAAAGGTAATTTAACTTCTATGAACTAATTGGGATAGACTGACAATGGAATATATGGTGCTTTTGGAAATATAGGTAATAAACAAGAAAGAAAAAAAGATCATTTGAAATGGCCATAAGGAAACAGGTAGGAAAAAAAGAAAGCATTTTGGAATAGAATCTGTACTTAGAAATAACAGTCCAACCAAGAAGATATTTTGAGGAAAAATACAAATGAAAGAAAAACAGGCATAATTTCTCCTTTTGAAAATAAGGAAAGAGGTTCCCTCCCCTTTTGTCAGAACATTTACCTTAGAAAACATCTACATGTAATATTAAGCTAAAAATAAAAGGCCAAAGTGAGAAGCAAAAAGCATTTATTTTTGAGATCCAAAAGAATAGCTATTCAAGAAGCACTGATTCAGGCAGAAACCTAAATAGTGTTCTAATTAGGGGGTGAAGGCAAGGGTTTTCATGAGAAAAGGAAGGGCAATAATTACATGAATAGAAAAAAGGAATCTCTGTTGATGCTTAATAAATCAAGGAAGAAATTTCTGTAGTTGCACAAACAAGCTAAGTTATTCTTGAACTATACATGGTGGTGCTAATTCTAAAAAGTGTCTTTAATTTTTAGTGCAGTAAGTCAGAATATTTGTTTTTCTGTTAGCTTTGCAAATGGTTGTTTGAAATACAATATTGGTTTGGCCTCGTCCAAAGGTTATTTTGCCCAATTTAAACATTCCAAAGGTTTGAGAAGTAAGCATACAAGGCAGTTCCTTTGGGAGAATAGCTTCAACTCAATTTTGAAGGGGCTTCATTTATATTATTTTTCACAGCAAGTACCTTCTCTGTCTCTGAAATTTATCTTTTAGAAAATAAATAAGCCCTTTTTTTTTTTTTAACTTCAGGTCCTTGGAATAGCTTCCTCAGGGACCTGAAAGCCATCTCTTTAAAATGTAAATACTTTCCTATCTCCCAGTTTCTGTAGGATTATAGGAATTTAACTTTTCTGGGTATCTTATTTTCAGTTGTTAAATTACCTCCAGTCATAAAGATATGAGTTTTTTTGCGAAAGGTTCAAGTTGGTAGTGTGGTGCATGGGCAGGCTAAATAGCAATCCCAGACAGCGAATTAAAGAAAATTGGATTTATTTAAGGAAAGGGGATGGGGATGGGGAAATCCAATGGGAAGGTCTACACATCACAGAGCCACAGGATATTGGGTCGATGATGGCAGAGCCTAGAGCTGGCGTTTCACCCTTATATGCTTCCACTGGAGGGGAACTTTTGTCGTCATGAGTTGTGGGGTCTTGGTTGGTGGGGTTGGATCTGCAGGAATGCAGATAAGTGATTCTGTGCTTCTTTGGTATTGTAGTTCCTTATGTGGTTGGATTCCTGGTGTCTGGCATTTCTTGTCCGGTCAGTTCTCCTGGACTTTGTTCGCCCGTGGTGGGAAGCTTGCAAAGTGGCCCTTAGGAGTTGCATTGCCCTGTAAGTCCTAACATTTGGTAGGTTTGTGTTCTGCCTGTGTAAATTGGGTTAACATAGATCATCCCCTCAATTACCAGATACACTAGGGTGCTCTCTATGTGACCAGGGATGCTGTCAATTCTTTATATGTGAGGACTATTTATCATTTACCTTGCGAACATGTATGAAATGGGTTGTATCTCCTTGTGTATATAAAAGGGTAAGATTACTTCCTGTCTTTGCAATCTCTTAGAGGATTTTCTGTGATGTGTATCTCCTTCTTTAATGTTTATTTGATAATGAAAATGTTCTCTGTCTCTACCAGCTTTGTGGACACAACCTCTGGGTTGTGAAAACTTGTTCTTTTTTTAAAAATGTATTTCTCCAACAATATCTAAAAGATAAGAAATGTCACGGGAAATTTTCATCCGACAGTTAATTCCAAACAATTGTTTTTCTTTACATCAGCTATAATCAGTTACAAAATAGAATTTAAAAGTAATCAATGTTTAAAATAACAACAAAAATGTTAAATACCTAAGAAAATATAAGAACAAAAATAAATACAATTGTAGTAAAAATATTACATTTTACTAAAGAAAATAAGAATTGTAAATAAATGAGAAGACCATGATATTACAAACTTTATTGTATCCAGATTATGTTCAACCCAAAAGCAAAGTAAATGAATTCTGGATAACCACGTGGTAGTCCATGCTCTCTCTCTCTCTCTTCTCAAGGAAAAGGCTATATCCACAGGTCCTATAATGGGATAATTAATCCACAGGAAATAAAAAAATCATTCAATAGAGAGAAGGAGAAATGATTTTAAAAACACTGGATAGTGGAGTGAAGAGCATCTTTTCTTTCTTTCTCTCTCTTTCTTTCTTTCTTTCTTTCTTTCTTTCTTTCTTTCTTTCTTTCTTTCTTTCTTTCTTTCTTTCTTTCTTTCATTTTTATCCTTACCCAAAGACATTCCCTCTTTCCATTTTTTGTTCAGATAGAGTAGGAAGGAGAGAGAGAGAAACATCGATGCAAAAGGAACACATCAAGTGGCTGCCACCCACATGACCCAACCAGGGCTGGGGGCGAACTGCAACCAAGTTATGTGCCCCCAGCAGGAACCAAACCTGGTTCTCTCTGGACCGCAGGCCAACACTCTAAGCACTGAGCGAGACCAGCCAGGGCTGAAGAGTATCTTTTCAAAAGGTGAGACAACAAAAATATGAATACTGAGAGTGATAAGCTAAACAGCTTTAATATTTGGTCATTCAAGTTATGCTACGCATTACTACTGCTGAGGAATTCATGGTTAGTCAAATCTAGCTGTGAAGTCCTGACATAATAAAATAAAATTGCTTGGATTATTGAGGGATTGTTGTCTTTCTTAATGCTATGTAAATCATGTAAATCCATATAAAATTCATCCTAATTCACAAGTCAGTCTCTATTTCTTTTTTTTTTAACCCATAAAGCAGCTCATTCTTTTAATTTCTATGCCATTCTGTCCACCCTACACAATAAAGTCTCTATTGGGATCACAGTCAATTTTTTTTGTTGTTGTTACAAATGTTTCTCCTTTTTTACCCCATTGGCACCCTCCTCCCCATACCCCCACCCCGTCCCCAGCTTTGTTATTCATATCCATTGGTTATTCATACATGCACATAAGTTCTGTGGTTTATCTCTTCCGCCCCCCCCCCTCTTCTGAGGGTTATCAGTCTGTACCCTACTTCCACATCTCTGGGTCTACCATATTCCTCAGACTGTTATGTTCATTATATTCCGGGCTGTTTTGATTACAGTCACTTTGTAGTATAACCTGAAATTTGGTAATGTGATCCCTCCTACTTTGTTCTTCTTTTTCAAGATTGCTGTGGCTATTCCAGGTCTTTTTTGGTTCCATATGAACTTTTTTTTTTGGTACATGCCCCTAGCGGGAAACAAACCCCAGACTCTCTGGTCTGCAGACCGACTTTTGAAGTATTTGTTCTAGTTCTGTGAAGTATGGCATTGGAATTTTGATGGGGAATGCATTGAATCTATAGATTGCTTTGAGTAGTATGCACATTTTAATGGTGCTAATTCTTCCAACCCATGAACAAGGTATGTGCTTCCACGTTTTTATATCTTCCTCTACTTTTTTTTTTTCAATGTCCTGTAGTTTTCTGCAATTAGGTTCTTTACTTCTTTGGTTAAGTTTATTCCTAGGTATCTTACTTTGGTTGCCACAATAGGAAATGAGATTTTTTTTTTAGGTTCTCTTTCTGTGACTTCATCATTGGTATATAAGAATGCCGTTGAGTTATTTGTATCTGGCTACTTTTCCAAATTTATTTATTAAGTCTAGTAAATTTTTGATGGAGTCTTTAGGGTTTTCTATGTATAGTACCCTGTCATCTGCAAATAATGACAGTTTCACTTCCTCCTTTCCAATGTGGATCCCTTTTACTTTTTCTTCCTGTCTGATTGCTGTGGCTAAGACTTCTTGTACTATGTCAAATAACACTGGCGAAAGTGGACATCCCTGTCTTGTTCCTGTTCTTAAGGAAAATGCTTTTAATTTTTGCCCATTGAGTATGATGTTGGCTGTAGGTCTTTCATATATGGCCTTTATTATGTCAAGATATGATCCCTCTATTTCCACATTGCTGAGCATTTTTATGAGAAATGGATGCTGGGTTTTGTCAAATGCTTTTTCAGCATCTATTGATATGATCGTGTGTTTTTTTTTCTTCATTTTGTTTATGTGATATATCACATTTATTGATTTGTGAATATTGTACCAGCCTTGCATCCCAGGAAGGAAGCCCACTTGGTCATAGTGAATAATTTTTTTGATGTATTGCTGGATCCGATTTGCTAGTATTTTGTTCAGGATTTTGGTGTCTATGTTCATCAGGAATATTGGCCTGTAGTTTTCTTTCTTTGTAATGTCTTTTCCTGGTTTTGGAATTAGAATTATGCTGGCTTCATAAAATGAGTTTGGAAGTCTTCCTTCTTCTTGAATTTTTTGAAATAGTTTGAGGAGAATGGGTGTTAGTGCTTTTTTGAATGTTCAGTAAAACTCCCCCGTGAAGCCATCTGGGCCTGGGTTTTTGTTTGCTGGGAGAATCTTGATTACATCTTCTATTTCTTCTGTTGTTATTGATCTGTTCATGTTTTCTATCTCTTCTCAGTCCAGTTTTGGGAGATTGTGTGTTTCTAGAAATTTTTCCATTTCAATTAGATTGTCGAATTTGTTGCCATATAGTTGTTCATAGTAGCTGTTAACAATCTTTTGTATTTCTGTGGTGTCAGTTGTTACTTCTCCTCTTTTATTTCTGATTTTGTGTATTTGGGTTCTCCCTCTTTGTTTCTTGTTGAGTCTAGCTAAGGGTCCATCAATTTTGTTTACCTTTCAAAAAATCAGCTCTTTGTTACATTGGTTCTTTGAATTGTTTTTTTTTTTGGTCTCTATGTCATTTATTTCTGCTCTGATCTTTACTATTTCCTTCCTTCTACTTGCTCTGGGGTTTGCTTTTTGTTTATTCTTTAAGTTGTGAGGTTAGACAGTGAATTAGAAAATTTTCTTGTTCTTGAGGTAGGCCTTTTAGAGGTATAAATTTCCCTCTCAGAACTGCTTTTGCTACATCCCATAGATTTTGTATTGTTGTGTGTTTATTTTCATTGGTTTCCAGGAAGTTTTTGATTTCTTCCTTGATTTCCTCGGAACCCATTCATTGTTCAATAACATGCTATTTAGCCTCCATGTATTCAAATGTCTTTGCATGTTCTTGTTGCAATTGATTTCTAGTTTCATGCCATTGTGATCTGAGAAGATGCTTGATATGATTTCAATCTTCTTGAACTTGTAGAGATTAAGTTTGTGTCCTATCATGTGGTCTATCTTTGAGAATGTCCCATGTGCACTTAAGAAGAATGTGAATTCTGCAGTTTTGGGGTGTAATTCTCTGTAGATATCTATTAAATCCATTGGTCTAGTGCTTCAGTTAGAGTCTCTGTTTCCTTGCTAATTTTTTGTCTAGAGGATCTATCCAGTGGTGTCAAAGGGGTGTTGTAGTCCCCTACTATGATTGTATTGCTGTCGATTTCTCCTTTGAAGTTCTCCAGAAGATTTTTAAAATAATTTGGTGCTCCTATAATGGGTGCATTTATGTTTATCAAGGTTATATCTTCCTGTTGGATAGATCCTTTCAATATTATGTAGTGGCCTTCTTTGTCTCTAGTATGGCCTTCACTTTAAAATCTATTTTATCAGCTATGAATATTGCTACGCCAGCTTTTTTTTTTGCTTTCTGTTTGCTTGGAAAATTTTTTTCCATCCCTTCACTTTCAACCTATATGAGTCTTTTGTTGTGAGGTGGGTCTCTTGTAAACAACATATAGATGAGTCATGCTTTCTTATCCAATCAGCTACTCTGTGTCTTTTTATTGCAGCATTCAGTCCATTTACATTAAGGTGATTATTGATATGCACTTATTTATCGCCATTTTTGTTTAGTTTTGTTATATTTTTCTTCCTATTTCTTCTACTAATTACAGCAGTCCTTTTAACATTTCTTGCAGTGCTAGTTTGGTGCTAATGTATTCCTTTAGCCTTTTTCTGTCTGGGAAGCTCTTTATTTGCCCTTCTATTTTGAATGACAGCCTTGCTGAGTAGTCTTGGATTCAGATCCTTGTTTTTCATGACCTTGATTACTTTATGCCATTCCCTTCTAGCCTGTAGTGTTTCTTATGAGAAGTCAGCTGATAGCCTTATAGGGTTTCCTTTGTAGGGAATCCGTTGCTTATCTCTTGGTGCGTTTTGGATTCTCTCTTTGTCTTTAATTTTTGGCATTTTAATTACTATGTATCTTGGTGTGGGCCTCTTTGGGTTCTTACTTGGGGCTCTCTGTGCTTCTTGAACTTGAATGCCTTCTTCCTTTACCAAGTTAGGGAAGTTTTCTGTCTCTATTTTTTTGAATATATTCTCTAACCCTTGCTCATTTTCTTCTTCTTATGGGACTCCTATGATGCGAATATTATTACATTTCCAGTTGTCCCAAAGTTCTCATAAGCTGTCTTCCTGATTTTTAATCATTTTTTCCTTTTGGTTTTCTGATTGGTTGACTTTTTCTACCCTGTCTTCTAATTCACTGATCCAGTCCTCAGCTTCCTCTACTCTTCTTTTAAGACATTCTAATGTGTTCTTTATTTCTGATATGTCATTTTTTAGCTCTTCTTGGTGGTTTTTAATTTCCGATTGCTTTATTTTCAGCATCTCTATGTCCTTACTCATGCTGTTAAGCTTCCTCAAGATCATGGCTCTGAATTCTATCTCTGTTAACTTGCCTAACTGCTTTACATTGATCTCATTTTTGGTGGAGGTCTGTTGTTTTTTTTATTTTGCTTTTGTTTCTGTGTTTCACCATTTTGGCTATCACAGTGGGCTTTGGAGCCTGTCAAGTTTTCCCTGTGGGTGTTGGTGTTTTGCTGTTTGTGGCTCCTTCTCCTGAGTTTAGATGAGCGAGGGAGAACCTACGTTAAACACCATTGTCAAGTCTTACTTTCCTGGTTAAAGTTGCTAGCCCAGGAAAGGTACTGTTATCCTCTAGCTTTGTGCCTGGAGGCTAGCAGTGGAGGTTTCTTGGAGAGCTTTGTGTTGTCAGTTGATTGAAAAATTCCCTCAGGTGCTCAGTGTAAGGGGATTTCCTAAGGGTGGGGCAGATGCTGGTTGTTAGTGAGCCTCAATTAGCATTTCAATGGCCCAAATGGTTGGGTTGGATCTATGAAAGAGGGGCTGCTACTTCTCTCCAGAGCCCTGGAAAGGAGCAAGATGGTCACCTTCCTGAGTGGCCACAACTCAGCAAAAGCTCTGAACGCCCTCCAAATCCCGAGTATCCCCACACAGTTCCAGTTCAGTCTGCCCTCCCTCTGCCAGAGCCCAAGGTGAGTGGCTGTGGCTTTTTTATCCTCTGTCCCGGCTCTGCACTGTGGAGCTGCTTGGGAGCGTAACCCAAGGGCGCTGCTCACAGCTAAGGCTGCTGCTGTCTACGGGCTCCTAGCCCCTCTCTTATGCCTTTGCAATCCTACCAGGATCAAGTCAGTGTCCCTGGTTATATGGTCCTCGCAAACTGTTTTTCTGTTGCTTTTTCCTGTCGATTCGTCTGTGTTACAGTTGTAATTCCAGTTTGGTTCTGGGAGATGGTCTGTGTAGCTTCCGTTCACTCTGCTGCCATTTTGGAATCCCCCAGTCTCTATTTCTTACTAAAAAAAAAAAAAAAAATCTGTATACTTGCAGAATCTAGGCATGACATACAAGGGAATACAAGGGAAAGCTTGTCTTATTCAACATTATCTCAACAATATTGACGTGTGTGTGTGCGCGCGCGCGTGAGAGAGAGAGAGAGAGAGAGAGAGAGAGAGAGAGAGAGAGAAATCAGTTTATCTACCCATCAAGCTATCTGTCTAAAATATCTATGACTGGCAATAGCATAACACCCTCCCTAGAAAACACTGCTAAGGGTTATTATAAAATAAAAATAGAGAGCTGCAGGTGTAGTTGAGAGACTATCATGATTTTGAATAGTAATACTCAGATATTTTAGAAACTAGTTTATAATTTAATGTCTATTAGAATAAGAATTCTATATTTGTAACCATGCAGTAACTGCATTTCTTCAATATGAACTTTTCTCCTTTCTTTCCTTTTGATTCAAACTGGCCTCATCCAGCACCCCAACTCCCCTGCTTCCTTCCCCCTCGCTGAACTCCTGCCTTAATCTTTAAGCCCTCAGGACATTGAGGTTCTTGTCAGCATCAAATAATTTCAGGAACAAAGACTTGGGTCTGCTAACCACAGAGACAGAGTTTCAATCAGACTAAAAATAATATTTAGGCTTCAGTTGTGTTTTTTTATGCTCCAGGCCCAGAAAATAGGTGAAATCAGAGGAACCGACACTGTGGCTGACATCAGGACCAGATGCACTGGTCACCTACTGCTACCCGAGTGCTAGCTAATCAGTGGAGACCACAACCCTGAACCCAAACCTAACTCCCTTAGTCACCATGATTCATAAATTTCCCCCTATATAGCCCACACCCTGAAAGCCATCTGGGAGCCAGGTTTTTGAGTATTATCTCACCTGGGTCAGGGCTCGAGCCGCTGCCTGAAAATAAATACTACTGTTTTTGCGATGAGCTCTCGATCACGCCTTACTGAGTTGTGGTGCTCACAGGCAAACAAACCCCTTTAGTTTGGTAACATATTCATGATAAATTATATTGACATTTCAATAAATAATAAAATATCTTTTCATTACTAAGAGTCCTGGAGAGAATTATTCCTGTATCAAAAATAAAAAGTTACTCTATTTTGTCTCCCTAATGTGCATGGTTATTTTTGTTTGTTTGTTTGTTTGTGTATTTATTTTTATTTTTGGCAAAGGGTGGGGTGAACTTTATGTTTTGATATAATTTTATTTCATTTAAGAAAATATTTTTCTTTATTGATTTTAGAGAGAGAAGACGGAAGAGGGAGAGAGAGGTAGAAACATCGATGAGAGAGAACCTCGACTGGCCGCCTCCTGCATGCCCCCCACTGGGGATTGGGCCCACAACCTGGGCATGTGCCCTGACCAGGAATTGAACCAGTGACCTCTTGGTGCATGGGTCAATGCTCAACCACCAAGCCACACCAGCTGGGCCATATTTTGATATAGTTTTAAATTTAAAAATTTAGAAGTATGATATAAGAAAATCGTCTCATATACCTTTACACAGATACACAGATTCTCCAAGTATGGCCCATTGTTTTGTTTACATTTTGCTCCATTTTTCTCTCTTTTTTCAAATCCTCACCTGAGGATATTTTTCCATTTATCTTCAGATAGAGTGGGAGGGAAGAAGGGAGGGAGAGAGAGAGAGACAGACAGAGACATTTATGTGAGAGAGACACATTGATTGGTTCCCTCCGGCACTCCCCTGACCAGGGCTGGGAACCAAACTGCAACAGAGGTACTTGCCCTTGACCGGAATTGAACTCAAAACTCTTTGGTCCATGGAGTGACACTCTAACCACTAAGCCAAGCTGGCCAGGGTGATTTTTCTCTCTTTTATTTTCTCCAAATATAAATACCTAAAAATATATATTTGCATGTATATATGTATGTATGTATATGACACTTTGTTTCTCTGATTCTTTTTTCTCTTTTTAATTTTTTTTCTTTATTGATTTTAGAGAGAGAGGAAGGGAGAGGGAGAGAGAGATGGAAACATCATTGAGAGGGAACATCGACTGGCCGCCTCCTGCATGCCCTCCCACTGGGGATAGGGCCCACAACCTAGGCACATGTCCTGACCAGGAATCGAACTCGCAAACTCTTGGTGCATGAGTCAACATTCAACCACTGAGCCACACCGGCTAGGCTCTCTAACTCCTTTTAAAAGAAATTTAGACACATTGTGCCTCATTACTCCCAAATAATTTAATGTTTATATCCTAAAAAAAGAAAATATTAATCACAGTTCACTTGTCAAAATAGGGAAATGAAACATAGATACAATAGCATTAACTAAAAATGTATATTCAAATTTCTTGAGTTGTATCAATAATGTCTTCAAAGGCTATTTCTTTGCTAGCTAGGATCAACAATGCATTTAGTTGTCATGTCTTTCTACACTACTTTAATCTCAAGTAGTTCCAGAGTCTTTACATTTTGTTTCTTCACCTTGAATTTTTCTGTATTAATTCTAGTAGAGAGTTTCAAAATATCTATGTGTAAAAGCAGATTTAATTTCAAAATCTTAGCAAACTTTAAAATTTAATTTAAATAATTAAATATACAGAGGTGGGTAAAAGTAGATTTATAATTATAATACAAATAAATAATATGATAATTAGTAAATAATTAATTCATAATAAATAAAGTTCATGTACTCACAACTGTAAACCTACATTTGCCCACCCCTGTACATAAAACACAAAAATAGTAGAATTAATTTTGTTGAGAAAAGAAATAAGAGTATTTCTATTAAATGAAGTTTCAGAATATGTAAGAAAATAAAACATTTACTTAGGTGTATGAATTCTCTAACAATATCCATTTTTCCTTTAGAAAAAAAGAACATACATTCTTGTTCTTTTTAATTGTATGAAATTAAATAGTAGTGTATATTTAAATTGAAGAGGAATTGTCTTACATGAGTTATTTTTAGAATGTATAGCTCTGTCTTCTTTGTTCTCATTGAAAATAGTCTACCTGAATGGGATTCTTACAAATATATTCATATTTTTATAAGCTTTAAAACTATAGAAAGTTCAAGCAGTCAGTCAGTATTTTTGAGTGCCAAGTATATTGAGGAATTTAAATTAAATATGTTATTACCAAACTAAATAGAAAATGCTGCAGCCATAGTTTTGTTTTTCCCAGTGCGGAAATCTTTTGTCTTTTGTTCTTCATATTTTTATCCCCAAAGCCTGGCACAGAGCCCTGCATATAGAGCGCACACTTCTTTGTTGAATTTGTATATTGAATTTCTAATCCGGATGAAACACTGTTGCTGATGAGAAAAAAATACGATTGAAGTAAGTAAATGATGGGTATATAAAGTATTCAGAAAAAAAAAAAAAAAAAGGACATGTTACAAGTCATTATACTTTAAATTGCAAAATAATTGCCATCAATGACAATTATTTGTCGGACTTCAGCTTTTTCATTTTAGAGACACCCTATTACTCTGCAGGTACTTAAAGATTAAGCAATATTGGAATGAACCCTACTGAAGGGAAAGAAGAAATTTAAATTAACAGTAATTTTTTCTCTATATATTCCTCAGGTGAGTGAGCCTTCTCCCACCCCTGCCAGCCCCCACCACAGCCTGTAAAGAAATGAGGAAAACTCATTAGCCTTTTTTTCCCTTATAAAAAGTCTTTTCTGATCTCCAAGGAGAAGCTTTCTATAGGAATTCACATACCTTGTTTGCAGCTGGTACAGATTCTTTGGATTAGAATGCATGAGAGGAGCAGAATGCTTCCTGTTCTTTTAAATATGTGGAATGGATACTATCTAAGATTTTTGATATAATTTTTCTAGGTCCTACAAAACCTTAACTATTCCTCAAACCATGAGAAGTTTAAAGCATAGATATCTGAATTTACTTATTTACATGGTCTGGAGTGGTAGCTTTTGAGATAAGTAGAAAACTAGGAGAGAGGTTAAATTAACATGTTACAAATAGTAATGCCTCAAGTCTACACTGATATTTTCTTTTGTCCCTTCGTGGGTGTATTTTTGTTGATAGGAAAATTAATCATAAATGGAGAAAAGAGACTATTTTGGGAAAAATGTTCTTATTTGATATATGTATAAATTTGGGTCATTCATGGCTTCACCTGGCATCCTATAGTCAGTCTTTGTCAGTCTCTCTCTCTCTCTCTCTCTCTCTCTCTCTCTCTCGTTCCCTTACTGTCATCCCCAGAGTTAGTTCACCTTTGAGGTTTAAGGGTCAGTCTTTCAGAATATTAAGTTTGCCCAAGACTTTGGCTGCCAACTGCAAGGAATTAGGTTCATACTACAAAGTCAGAGGGAAGAGTCCACAAAGATGATCTTCATTTCTGATACAAACTGCAAGCTTGGAGGTTTCCCCAAAGCGCCCTCAGATTTAATAACTTTCGAAAAAGACTCACAGGACATACAAAAAGCTATAATATTCACGGATAACTCTTGTTTACAGGGAAAAGATACAAATTAGAACCATCTAAAAGAAGAGAGCCCGTGTGCCAGAGGGTTCCATTGTTCTCAGGATATTATCCTCCCAGCATCCAGGTATAGCCATATCCATGGGAAATTACCTGCTCCGGAATTTCACCCAAGCTTCCGTGTTTAGAGTTTTATTGATACATCATTATGTAGGTATGATTAATTTATTGCCTACATGGTTGAACTCAGACTCTACATCAGTGGAAACTTCTGACCGAAAGCCCTACCCTAAATCACATGATTAGTCTTTCTGGTATGGCCGGCCCAAACCTTAAGACTGTCAGTGGTGGAGTCAATTTATTATTGTAAACTATTAGTTGCAGTCATGGGACCCACCAAGGATTAAAAAGGCATCCCCATCACTCAGAGATTCCAAGGGTTTAGGGGTTAGCACCTAGGAGCTCAGCAAAAGACCAGATTTATCTTTGCGCAAGACCAAATTTTTTACTTCACTCTCTCTTGCTCTGTCTCTCTTTCTCTTTTCATCCATATAAGTTTATAAGGAGCACTGATGTCTGCTTATTCTATACCAGTTGTTCTCAAACTGTGGTCCCTGGTGCAGGAGCAGCAGCAGCATTGGACATGTTTTAGAAATGCAGATTCCTGAGCCTCACTCGGGTCTTCTGAATCAGAAACTCAGAGAGGGGTCCAGCTATCTGTTTTTAACAAGCCCTTAAGGTGCTTCCCATTCATGCTCAAATTTGCAATCCACTATTTATTCTAATCCCTAAACCTTTAGCAGCCATGAAATAAGGAAGACAAAGGAGGAGAATTTAGGAAGCTTCCCTGGGGAGTAGTATCACTGAAAAACTCAGTAGCACTTGAACAAATGCACCTCCTTTATCTTCCATTTTTGTTTTCGATTTGCTTCATTTCTAAAATAATGACTTAAAATTTATGTCAGTAGTAACCATCAGGGAATTGTGCGGAAATATCCTCAATAAAATAAAAATCGTGCCTTCATGGTCAATGTTGGGTTTACATTGAGTGTTTTTGTTCTCCCAATTGAAAACAAAGCTCATAAGTAGAGAATTTATATCATATTCTGAAACATGGGGTAACTTTTTTAATAGCTCCGATATAAACCAATCAACACAGGGGTCCATGATATGAAGGGCGACAGTTTGTAGTGTAGAGTTTAATTAAATTGAGCACTAGTGTAGTTAAAGGTTTTGAGTTATTAATGCATCACTCTGGCAAACATTTAATTTTTATCTCAATGGTGAAGCCCTTATTAAAACAGGATATTAAGACAGCTAAATAGAATTTGCTGCAGAAACGGTTTGCATTTTTAGATGTAATTCAGCAAAATGCACTGCGGTGATTGTTTCTTTTTAAATAAAAATGGGGACGTTGGGAAGCTCAGAAAATGAGCTCAGTCTGAGATAAGAGAACAATTCTATTAAAAAAATCGTATATCAAGCATAGTAAAATTATAACTTGAAAAAGACTTGCTCTCAGTGTTCATTGTTTGGAAACTATCTATACTCACCCTAAACCGCCCTGGTATTTTGGGTTCCCAATATTGAGGATGAAATTTAGGTTATTTTAGTGTCACATGTACAATTTTAACAAATATATTATATTTTTATTCACATTAGCAAAAGGCAGAGGGAAGATGCACCATTAACCTATTGATTTCCAGTTTCCTCTTAGAGCTAATATTAATTCAAACATCATCTGTATTTATTCCTCATGGGTTCCAGATAATTTTCCTAAGCAGAAGTACTTTTTCTGGCCAGCATCCCAATGCAGATTTGTTATGGAACTAAAGGGGTTCATTGCCTGCTCGCCTCAAACTCCAGTTGGAGTGTGCAGCCAAGAAAGTAAAGATTTAGCAACTAAGGAAGTGGGGCAATGCCCAGAGTCACAGGTAGGGTCATACTCACAGACCTGGCTCCCCAGTGGCTTCTAGGAGATGGATGGTATAAAGGGTCTAAGGGAGTCAAGGTCCTGGTGTTACCAGAAAGGGGACCTGGCCCTGAGTGGGTCTGCCTAGGGTCAGCCGGTAGTGTGTGGGTTCTTGACTTCATGCAGAGAAAGTTTCACAACATGAGCCTAGGTAAATTTTAGAGGATGTTTATTAAAGCTGGAGATAGTGAAACAAAGGGCTGGGGAAATGAGCTTAGGCTCGTCTGCTTTGGCTCACTAAAAGGTCATAGAAAAGGGGGCCTTGGGGACAGGTCTGGGGATTTGCCTGGGATGAACTGCTACTGCCCATTGCTGCCCTGGTTGCAAGCCTGGTGCAGTCCCTTAGAGTCTAGGATAAGCATGCCTGTGGGCGGAAGGACAGAGGGGCATGGGTGTGCTCCTGGGAAGGAGAGCCCAAGCGGGGTCCTCTGTCTTGAGGCTTTTCTTTTTCTCTTGCAGTCGGGAATCTTAGGGGAGGTCTCAGGGGAGGGTTTCAACAGAATACTCATCAGTTTTCTCTGTGAGCTCCTTCAGGGTGGGGGTCCTCACTGATTGGTGAGCGTCAGGGCAGGGAGTCGTTAGTCATTGCAGCTGTCCTGGAGTCACCCACCTAGTTTTGCTGCTTTTCAGGGTCTGGAGCTGAAATACAGCTGAGGCCTAGATGTTATTTCTAGGGGGGAGACCTTCTGTACTCGCTGTAAGTTGCTCGCTCAGTTTGTTCCGCTGTCTGTCTGTTTCCCTATTCCACTTGTCTTGGCTCACTGGCCTGTATCACTGGTCTTTAATGATTGGTAGACTCTAGGACCAGAGTTAGCTGATAATTGCATCTGATCCTGTTGCCAGCCATGGCATTGCTCTGTCCGGTTTCCTCCAGGGTGTGGTCAGTGAAATCCCTCTGATCTCTGGGTTTATAGCTAAAAAACAACTGAGGTGTTATCTCCAATTTGACTAAAACTGTCTCTGTGGTCAACAGGCCCAAGGCTTTGTTCCGAGAGATTATTGGTTGCTGACCAGAACCTCATTGTCCTGAGGGCTTAATGACTAAGGTGTGGATGTGAAAGAGAGGGAGTTGGGTGAGTCAGGATGCTGGGTGAAGCCATTTGGTCAAAAGGAAAGAAAGGAGGAAATGTCATATTAAAAGAGATGAATTTCCTGCTCAGCTACAGATGCAGTGAGAGTGGCCCTTCTCTGATACGTACTTAGAAACTTAGAGTGCAGAAACACAAAGGCCAGCATTTCTCAGAGAAACTTTTATTTTATTATTATTATTTTTTTTAATCCTCACCCGAGGACTATTTTCTGTTTATCATCAGATAGAGTGGGAGAGGGGAGAGAGAGAGAGAAACATCGATGTGTCCCAACTGGTTGCCTCCTGCACAACCCAGACCAGGGCTGGGGACTAACCACAACCAAGTACGTGCACTTGACCAGAATAAAACCTGCAACTCATTGGTCTACAGGCCAACTCTCTAACTGCAGAGCCTAACTGGCCAGGGCTCTCAGAGAAACTTGTAAGAAATCCTAGGTTCGGGGCTCAATCTACCATAGAGCAAACCCAAAGTTAGATAAAGTTGACAATACTAGAATCTATATCCCCTTTGCAAGATTGAATTTACATGATAGTAGATTACAAATTATGAGATGTCTTATATTTAAGAAATATAGAAATCTTTGTTGATTTCAGTGCTTCTGAAACTTCATTTACCATGAGCCTCTCCCTTCCCCTGACATAATACTGTTCCACAGAGCATTCACTAGAAAATGCTGTCATTAAAAAAAAAAAAAAGAGTTGTTATGGGCATTAAGACACCTCAACTCAATCCTGCTTCATTATTTGATGTGAGAGCTTAAAGAAATTAATGATATGTCTGAAGATTCAATTTCTTATCTCTAAAATAAGGTTGATAATGGAGTAAAGGCTTATTGTAAGGATTAAATGAATATATAGGTTCAGAAGCTTAATAAACTTTAAAGTGAAATTGAAAAGTTTGTTTTAATTTCCTCCTCTCTTGCTTATTCAGAAATTGGTCATAAACCTGTGAGTTTCTCAGGATCTTTTTTTCTCCTCCTGCATTCCACTGAACATCACTCACTCTGCAGAAGGTGATGGGTGCACAGGAGGAAGGCATTGAGTATACTGAGCATATTAGGGTAGGTCCACTTTGCTAAATATTTATTCCCTGGATTTATTCAGGCAGAACTTATTGGAACATTGTACAGGAAATACTGTACGAGGTTAATTAATGTCAGGTCCTTTCCTATGTAAAGATACTTTGACTTGACAAATGTATTAGCGTTCATAATGTAAATAAGCCATTAAATTTGTAATACAATGAATAAATATTGTCAAAACATGCAGGAGAGCGTGTTCAGGTATAATGAACGGGGTGAAATTCATATTCATGTAAGTTTCTACTAGCTAGTAATAGTAGTTACTTTAGAAAAGTGTATATCATATATATAATTATATATATAATTAGGAAAACAAATATAGGCTATGTCAGACATGTACTGTGAATTATTCTTTCAACACTTTAAGAAATAAGTATGGATTTAGTATGAATATTTGTAGAGACAGAATAGCAACATATTTTATAATACAATGAGGGGTTTTATGATCAGTTTAGGACCAAAAGTAGAAAGAAAATATCTAACTGCAAGCCCATGAGTCTCTTCTTGGAGATGAAAATCTTCTTTGAAGAGATGAAATAAGAATGACTGGTTTCCAATAGAGTTTCTAATAAACATGCTTATAATCTGGACCTGATGTTTTGTCAACATGCTAAAGGCAAAAACAACAACAACATAGTTTCTAGTTTTCAAAAAGTAATTTATTTTAGCAAGATATGATTGGTCTCTATAGATTGTTCATTGTAAATCATCCTAGAATTATTGATTTCATGCATGTCTAGAGAATGGGAGGTAATCAAATAAATAGTTTACATTCATGTAACTAACAGAGTATAAAACTGGGAAGCCCTCAAATTCAAGGAGCTTCTTTTGTGAACTATGTTTTTTGCATACATCATTCAGAATTCATCTGATAATCTAACACCAAACAAGGTCCTAATGCAAGAGAAAGAAATTTCTTGGAAACCATGACTGATTGTTGCCAGCTCCTTCAAAAGAAAATCTTACATCTGTGTTTGGTTCTTATGCACACGTTTTAAGTTATTAACAAACATGGCGTCAAGGGAGAATTATCATGACATGAGTCTGTTTTAACAATTTAACTCTCTGTATCAACACGAGATGAATATTACATCTTTGTTATTTAGCATCATCCATTCCCACCCACCATCTGTGTTTCTGTGGACAATATTCATCAGAGTTACTGGGGTGTTCTGTCAATGCCCAGCTCAAATCAAAGCCTCTGGAGTCAGATATATTTTGTAAGCTAACATACAGTTGTTAAACTCCATAAAATTTTAGCATTACTGTTATGAGCTATGCTTTTTATTGACTGAAAATAATTAGATAGTAATGATAAGATAGCTTTTCACCCAAGACAGAGTTTGTATCAGAAACGTTCAGATACTGCAGAGTAACAGAGCCTGCTAAGAGAGGAATTCATATTTTTTTATATCTCAGGAGCTTACTGACAGGAAATGATTTTAGTACAGAACAGTCACATCTAGGGTTTAACTGATTTTTTGGTGTAAAAAAGAATCTAACCATACCATGTAATATTTTAAACTTTCAAGTACTTTCAGTATTAAAAAGTGACTCTGGCCCTGGCCGGTTTGGCTCAGCAGTTAGAGCGTCGGCCTGCGGTCCTGAGAGACCCGGGTTCAGTTCCCGCTAAGGGCGCGTACCTCGGTTGCAGTTTGTCCCCGGCCCTGGTTGGTCGTGCGGGTGGCAGCCACTCGATGTGTGGCTTTCACATCGATGTTTCTCTCTCTCTCTCTTCCTCTCTCTCCCTCCTGCTCTACCTGAACAACAACAACAACAAAAAAATGTCCTCGGGTGAGGATAAAAAAAAAAAAAAAAAAAAGTGACTCTGTTATTTATGGAGACTATAAGATAAAAATTCCTGAACAAAGAGATTATACATGTTTAAGTTTGCTAGCATGGAAAACAGTCTTTCATTCCTTGAACTCTTTCCAAAAAAAATCTGTGATGGGGACAGTATTTATCAACCTTATAAAAATTATATAATTTAAAAATCTAGTAGTATCTTACTGGAATAGTCTCTATTTAAATGCAAATTTGAGCTTCCTTCTGTCATAAAAACGAGTTTTTCAATAAAAAAGAGGTGTGTGTGTTTTATGCTAATGGCCTGTTTATCCTACTACATGATGTGGCATTAATATCCAAGCCCAGGAGTTCTGTCTTTGGGAGGGGATAAAAGAGATGGATGTACCGGAGAATTACATAAATCTCTTTGGGCTGGGGAAGAGATTTACTAATAGAATATGAAAATGTTTCTAAAGACTAATTATGACAATAGTCTCCCTTATAAAACCTAATTCTATTTTACAACAAAATATAAAATAAAATCATCTTAGTCACTGCAGATTCCAGGAGGGAAGAGGATTTGCAGTTTGATAAATCGTGCTAAGTGTTCAGGGATGTGGCTGGGTTCACAGAGCTCAAAATTAAAACTGTGTATTTATTTTATTTTCTGTGGTTTGTATTTTTAAATGAATATTTAGAGTTGAACATGTATTTAAAAAAATGTTCTGAAGGCCCCTCATGAACCAGGCATCCTGATAGTTCATGTGAGGGCATTGTCCATCGTGGCTTTGCAATCTCTAGTTTCACTCACTTGGAAAACAGGCTGCTTCACATTTTTAGGCTACTTCAAATTCATGCACTCATTCGAACTGAGCAGAAATTGGATTGGTGCCATAGTCTCTCTGCTTTAAATATAATGTGAGAGCTATTAAATATATAAATATTACATATAACATATATAATTACATATTATATTATATAAAGATAATTTAAACAATATTTGATTATATATTATTAATAATATGTAATAATATACATGGCATCTGTAAATATAAACACCTTTAATACAAGGACAATTATAAGGATCTTAAAGTATGGAAAGAAAACGCAGGGCTGGGAAAAGTGGAAGGGGGTAGGGAGAGGGAAAAAATTGTATGGGTATTTGTGCTTTGGAAATCACTGTTATTTAAACTTTAAATTGGACAAAATGTATACTGGAGAAATGGGAAAAAATGTAAACTTTCCACTGGGAAAAAATAAAATACATAAAATCAAATTTTAAGAGTTTTTACTTTGTATAGTAATTTAAAAGCTACATAAAATAACGATAAGATAAAGGAAATGTTTGGTTGGGGTGAAATTGAGGATGACCTTGAATGTCAAGGAACATAATTATAATTTGAGGAATAATAAAAGGAAAATTATGAATTGCTTCTTAAGAGAAAATTCAGATGTCAGAACAATATCACTTGCAAAAATGTATAATTTGTTTCTGATTGCACTATTTAATATATATTGGTCCTATTCACAAACGTTGGTTACATCTATGAATATAAAAGAAGAAAATTATCTCTTAACTTATTCTAACCCCAAGAGAGAAAAACACCTAATTCAAGTCAAGGTTAAGAAAATGATTTTGGAAGATGGCAGAGGGCAGGGCCGGAGGAGGGTGAGTGTGTGAGAGAGTGAGTGAGTGTATGAGAGAATGTGAGTGGATGTGAAGGTGGACAACCAAACCCAAGCAGTGAAGAGCCACAGAGCAGAAAGTTCCTGTGCTGTGGACAGGAGCAGCAGCTACCTCGGTAAGCGGCCCTTCAGGTTGCTTCTCCCTGCACCTCGGGGAGGTCCCACCATTTTGGAAGATCCCCTGTTTTCCCTGGGAGAATGTAGTGAGAGTGGCTAGGGCCCAGCAACCTGAGCCCACCAGCACACCTGGCACCATCGGACCAGTGGACACTCTGTGTCAACACAGACCTGAGCACAGTAGTGGAGCTCCCATGGTACTGGTTGTGGAAGCTGCAGACAGCCTGGAGCCCAGCACCATTCCCCACAGTAGCAGCCCTATCAGAGTCCAGATATACTCCCAGCAACAGAGGCTGGGGAGCAGACATCCATCCCCAAAAAACAGAAGCACAGACCAGGAGCTGAGACCCATCTGCAAAAACTACCGCAAAAGCTGAGCAGGAATTGAGCCCCACGGGGCAGCAGCACCACCCAGCTACCAGCAGCGGGACCTGGGGCTCCACAGAGGCCTGTGCAGTCCAGTAGCCTACAAGACCAGTGCAAAGCGTGAGACCCAAAGAGACTTGCGCAATCCAGCTGACCACCAGCGGGACCTGCAGGGCGAGGGGGACCAGAAAGGCCTGCATGACTCAGTAGGGAATGTGACATCCAGTTACCCTTACTACCTGTGGGGGTGCTAAAGCAACAGAAAGGCCTGTGTGACCCAGCAGCCCATAACATAGGCATAGAGCCGGGTCCCCAAAGGGACTGTGTGATGCAGTTACCCGCGGAACCTGCATGGTGCTGGGGCACCAGGAAGGCCTGTGCTACTCAGCTGCACATAAGATAGGCATAGAGGATGTAAAAAACGGAGGTGGAGTAAATAGAACCTACACAGAAAATCTCCCAGGACCAAACAAGAATTATAACTAAAATAAAGACAAATCCTCAGAAAAAAAAGCAACAGAAAAGCAGGTGCAAGAGGGTGGCAGGCTGGGACTCGGGCAGCAGCAGTCTTAGCTGTGAGCAGTGCCCATGGGGAATAAAGATCAAGCCTGCTCCACAGTGCAGAGAGCCAGGACAGAGTGCTAAAATAGCCACAGCCACTTACCTGAGGACTACGGCAGAGGGAGGGCACACTGGGCTGGAACTCTGTGGGGACATCCGGAAATTGGAGGGCACTCAGAGTTTTTGCTGAGTTGTGACCACAAAGGATGGTGGCCAGTATGCTCCCTCTCAGAGCTGTGGAGAAAAGCAGCAATACCCCCCACTTCAGAGATTCATCCTTTCCCAGGTGAGGCAAAGAAATGCAAATTGAGGCTCATTAATAACCAGCATCTATCCCACACTCTGGGAATCCTTTTATGCAGAACACCAGGGCTATATTGCAAGCCACTGATTAACTGAGATTACTAGCCACCATGAAAAAGCTAGAGGATAACTGAACATTTCTTGGGCTTGCAAATCTACTCAGGAAAGTAAGACTGGACAGTGGTGTTAACGTGGGCCCACCCAGGCTCATCCAAACACAGTAAAGTGACTCACAAACAGCAGAACCCCAATACCCACAGGGAAATTTTGGCAGGCTCCAAAACTCACTAAGGTAGCCAAAATGGTGAAACAAAGAAACAAATTCCAAAAGAAAGAACAAGAGAACTCTATCAAAGATGAGATCAATGAGATGCAGGTAAGCAAATTATCAGAGGTAAAGTTCAGAGCCATGATCGTGAGGAAGCTCAACAGTATCAGTAAGGACATCAGCACCATGAGTAAACATATAGAAACATTGAAAACCAACCAAGTGGAAATGAAGAATGACAAAGCAGAAATTAAGAACACATTGAAAGGACTAACCAGGAGAGTAAAGGAAGCTGAAGACCTGATCAGTGACTTAGAAGACAGGGTAGAAAAAATCAACCAATCAGAAAACCAAAAGGAAAGACAATTAAAAAACAGGAAGACAGCTTAAGAGAACTGTGGGACAACTGGAAAAGTAATTAACATTCGCATCATAGGAGTCCCTGAAGAGGAAGAAAATGGGCAAGGGTTAGAGAATATATTTGAAGAAATAGTGACAGAAAACTTACCTAACTTGGTAAAGGAAGAAGGCATTCAACTTCAAGAAGCACAGAGAGCCTGAAGTAAGAAGAACCCAAAGAGGCCCACACAAAGTCACATAGTAATTAAAATGCCACAAATTAAAGACAAAGAGAGAATCCTAAAGGCAGCAAGAAATAAGCAATCGCTTACCTACCAAGGAAACTTCATAAGGCTCTTAGCTGACTTCTCAACAGAAATAGTACAGGGCAGAAGGGAGTGGCATGAAGTAATCAAGGTCATGAAAAACAAGGATCTGAATCCAAGACTATTCTATCCAGCAAGGCTATAATTCAGAATAGAAGGTCAAATAAAGAACTTTTCAAACAACAACAACAAAAAAGGCTAAGGGAATATATTAATATCAAACCAGCACTGCAAGATATGCTGAAAGGACTGCTGTAATTAGTAGAAGAAATAGAAAGAAAAATATAACCACACTAAACAAAAATGGCAATAAATAAGTACATATCAATTATCACCTTAAATGTGAATGGTCTGAATGCTCCAATAAAAAGACACAGGGTAGCTGACTGGATAAGAAAGCATGACTCACATATATGTTGTTTACAAGAAACCCACCTCATAACAAAAGACTCACATAGGTTGAAAGAGAAGGGATGGGAAAAAAAATATTTCAAGCAAATGAAAAATTTTAAAAGCTGGGGTATCAATACTCATATCTGATGAAGTAGATTTCACAATGAAGGCCATAACTAGAGACAAAAAAGGGTACTACATAATATTAAAAGGATCTATCCAACAAGAAGATATAACCTTGGAAAAAATATATGCACCTAATTTAAGAGCACCAACATACATTAAAAATCTTTTGGAGGACTTCAAAGGAGAAATCAACAGCAATAAAATCATAGCAGGGGACTTCAACACACCGCTGATATTACTGGATAGATCTTCTATATAAAAAATTAACAAGGAAACAGACGCTAAATGAAGCACTAGATCAAATGAATTTAATAGATTTCTACAGAGAATTACACCCCAAAACCACAGAATTTACATTTTTCTCAAGTTCACATGGGACCATCTCAAAGATAGACCACAAGTTCAAAAAACTTGAAATCATATCAAGCATCTTCTCAGATAAGAATAGCATGCAACTAGAAATTAATTGCAATAAGAACATGAAAAGACATTTGAACACATGGAGGCTAAATAGCATTTTATTGAACAATAAATGGGTTATCATGGAGATCAAGGAAAAAATTAAAACTATCTGGAAACCAATGAAAATGAACACACAACGACACAAAATCTATGGGATGCAGCAAAAGCAGTTCTGAGGGGAAAGTTCATAGCACTACAGGCCTACCTCAACAAATAAGAAAAAAAAATTTTTCTAATAGACTATCTACCTCACAACTTAAAGAACTGGAAAGCAAACAGAAAGAAAACCCCAGAGCACGTAGAAGGAAGGAAATAGTAAAGATCAGAGCAGAAATAAATGACATGGAGACCAAAAAAACAATTCAAAGGATCAATGAAACAAAGAGCTGGTTCTTTGAAAAGATAAACAAGATTGATGGACCCTTAGCTAGACTCAACAAGAAACAAAGAGAGAGAACCCAAATGCACAAATTCAGAAATGAAAGAGAAGAAATAGTAACTGACACCACAGAAATGCAAAGGATCATTAACAAATAGTATGAACAATTATATGGCAACAAATTCAACATCTAAGCGAAATGGACAAATTTCTAGAAACACATAGTCTCCCAAAACTGAATCGGGAAGAGATAGAAAACTTGAACAGACCAATAACAACAAAATAAATTGAATTTGTAATCAAGACTCTCGCAGCAAACAAAAGCCCATTCCCAGACAGCTCCCCTAGGGAATTTTACTGAACATTCAAAGAAAAACTGATACCCATTCTCCTCAAACTATTTCAAAAAATTGAAGTCAAAGGAAGACTTCTAAACTCATTTTATGAGGTAAGCATAATTCTAATTCCAAAACCAAAAAAAGACCCTACAAAGAAAGAAAACTACAGACCAATATCCCTGATGAACATAGATGCCAAAATCCTGAACAAAATACTAGCAAATAGAATCCAGCAATACAGCCAAAAAAAATATTATTCACCATGACCAAGTGGGATTCATCCTAAGGATGCAAGGCTAGTGCAATACATGCAAATCAATAAATATGACACACCACATAAACAAAATAAAATATAAAAATCATATGATCTTATTAATAGATGCTGAAAAAGCATTTGACAAAATCCAGCACTCATTTCTGATAAAAACACTCAGCAATGTGGGAATAGAGGGATCATATCTCTACATAATAAAGGCCATATATGAAAGGCTTACAGCCAACATCATATTCAATGGGCAAAAAATAGAAGCATTTCCTTTAAGAATAAAAACAAGAGAAAGATGCCAACTCTCACCACTCTTATTTAACATAGTACTGGAAGACTTAGCCACAGCAATCAGACAGGAAGAAAAAATAAAAGAGATCCAAATTGGAAAGGAGGAAGTGAAACTGTCATTATTCGCTGATGACATGATACTATACGTAGAAAACCCCAAAGACTCCATCAAAAATTTACTGAACTTAATAAATGAATTTGGCAAAGTAGCAAGATACAAAATTAACGTGAAGAAATCAATGGCACTCTTATACACCAATGATGAAGTCACAGAAAAAAAAAAAAAAAAAAAAAAACTAAAAAAATCCCATTTACCATTGTGGCAAAAAAATTAAGATACCTAGGAATAAACTTAACCAAAGAAATAAAGGACCTATTCTCAGAAAACTACCTGTCATTGAAAAAAGAAGTAGAGGAAGATATAAAAAAGTGGAAGCACATACCTTGTTCATAGATTGAAAGAATTAACATCATTAAAATATCCATATTACCCAAAGCAATCTATAGATTCAATGCAATCCCCATCAAAATACCAACGACTTACTTCACAGAACTAGAACAAATATTTCAAAAGTACACATGGAACCAAAAAGTCCTCGAAAACAAAGAACAAACTTGGAGAGATCACATTACCAGATTTTGGGTTATACTACAAAGCCACTGTAATCAAAACAGCCTGGTACAGGCATAAGAACAGGCATATAGACTAGTAGAACACAACAGAAAACCCAGAAATAGACCCAAGGCAATATGCGCAATTAATATTTGACAAAGGTGGCAAGAGCATACAGTGGAATAAATACAGCCTCTTTAATAAATGGTGTTGGGAAAATTGGACAGTTACATGCAAAAAAAGTGAAATTAGACCATCAACTTACACCCTATACAAGAATAAACTCAAAATGGATAAAGACTTAAATGTAACCCATGAAATCATAAAAATCTTAGAAGAAGCTGTAGGGAACAAAATTTTAAACATCATACGCAACAGAATTTTCACTGATACATCATCTAAGACAACAGAAACAAAGGGAAAAATGAACACATGGGACTACATCAAACTCAATAGCTTCTGCACAGCAAAAGATACAATCATCAATAGGGAAAGGCAACCCACTCTATGGGAGAGCATAATTGCCAATGATATATCAGTTAAGGGTTTAATTTTCAATATATATAGAGTGCTCATACTACTCAACAAAAGGAAAACAAAGAACCCAGTTAAAAAAATGGGCAGAAGAAATAGACACCTCTCTAAACAGGACATACAAATGGCTAAGAGACATATGAAGAAATGCTCAACATCACTAATCATCAGAGAGATGCAAATTAAAGCAACAATGAGGTATTACCTCACACCTGTCAGAATGGCCGCCAACAACAAATCATCAAACAACAAGTGTTAACGAGGGTGGGGAGAAAAGGGAACTCTAGTACACTGCTGGCGGGAATGCAGACTGGTGCAGCCACTATGGAAAACACTATGGTGTTACCTCAAAAAATTAAAATTGAACTTCCATTTGACCCAGTGATCCCACTTCTAGGAATATACCCTATGAAGCCTGAAACACCAATCGAATAGAATATATGCACCCCCGTGTTCAAAGCAGCTTTATTTACAATAGCTAAGATCTGGAACCAACCCAAATGCCCATCAGTAGACAAATGGATAAAAAAGCAGTGGTACACATATACAATGGAGTACTGTGCAGCTGTAAGAAAGAAAGATCTCTTATCTTTTGAAATGACATGGAGGGACCTGGAATGTGTTATCCTAAGCAAAACAAGCCAAACAGAGAAAGAAAAGTATCATATGATCTCACTGATTTGTGGAATATAATGAACATAACATTGTGAGGAATGGGGTAGTCCCAGAGACGTGGTAGTAGGTTATAGACTGACAATCCCCAGAAGAGGGGGTGGTGGGGGAGAGATAAACCACAGAACTTATATGCATGTATGCATGAACAATGGACATGGACAACAAATCTGGGGACAGGGCAGGGAGGGAGGGGGAGTGGGGAATCAGTAGGGGGAAAAGGAGAAACATCTGTAACAAAAATAAATTAATTAATTAAATAAAACAAACAAACAAACAGAAACCACGAAGCATAAACGGAACCCCCCCCAAAAAAGGTGTCGCTATTTCAGTATCCTTATACTTTTGATTTTGTTTTCAGTTTGATTGTGTTTTCCTTCAGATTTTAAAATCTACTATTCTTAAAACATTATTTGAACTTGAACACATATATTATAATGTAATTAATTAAATGTTATATTAATTATATTAAAAATTAATTAATGAATAAAAAATAAATAAAATAAAGAGAATTTTTTTTCCCCAGGTCCAAAAAAAAATTTATCTGCTTATTCGCATGTATATCTTGGCTCTCAATTCTGTTCCACTGAATTGTGCGTCCCTTTCTCTGCCAATACCATACAGTTTTGTTTATTGTAGTTCTGTAGTATAATTTGAAGTCAGGTAGTGTGAAATTTCTAGCTTCATTCTTTTTTTCCTCAGGATTGCTTTGGCCATTCAAGGGTCTTTTGTGGTTCCATACAAATCTGATGTGTTTTTTTTTTTCTATTTGTTTAAAAATCGACATTGGAATTTTGATGGGGATTACATTAAATCTGCATATTGCTTTTGGAAATATGGCCATTTTTACTATTTTTATTCTTCCAATCCATACACACAGGGTATTTTTTCCATTTTGTTGTGAATTTTTCAATCTCTTTTCATAATGCTTTGTAATTTTCAGTGTATATATAGATCTTGTTCTTTGTTTTCGCTATATATAGACCATATTCTTTTTAAACTTTCTTCCTAGGTATTTTATTCTTCTGTTTGCAATTGAAAAATAAATTTTTTGTTTGTTTGTTTGTTTTTTCCATTTCTTTTTCTGAAGTTTCATTGTTAGTATACAGGAAGTATTTGATGCTGATCAGAACCTCATTGTCCTGAGGGCTTAATGATTAAGGGAATGGTCATGCAAGGGTGAAGGACAAAGGTGAGTCAAGGCCAGTATAAATCAAAAGGAAAGAAAGGAGAAAAGTTCATGTTAAAAATTAAAGTTTCTACAAGGTTACAAGTTATCAAAAACAAAATTGATGCTGAGAATTCTACATTGTCTGCAATAACTAGAAAAATCAGGTTCTAATAAAAACATCATCATAATAATAAGAAAATTGCAGGCCATCAGAGCTAAAGGATTTCTGTCCAATCTATGTAAAACTTGTATTTCTATAATAAACTCATGTGAATTCACTATCCACTTATGTTGTTGACAAGAGATGTATAAACTAAACCTAGCAGCAAGGCTAAGAATCTCATAATTTTAGCTGCTATAGGCTATGTAAAGGAAATCAGAAAATGGTAGAACATCACTAAAAGGAAGTTGTCTAAATTTTTAAACTATAGGTCTAGATTTTAAGCATTTTTATGATTCTTTCTCCACCTCTACTGATAAGGAGAGTAAGGTATTTAGGGAACTTGAATAATTCATTTTATTAATTCATTAATGAAAATTCATCCAGAGTAGGAGTAATGAGTACTTACTACTCTCTCTGATATATAAAGCATATAAAAATAAAAGTAGTTCTAATAATTATTTTATGACCATTATTTCTATATATTCCATTCAGATTTTGTGAACTATCATGCGAGTTTTTCTTCTATAGTTTCATTTGTTAAAAGTCTCCTAAGTTTCCTTTTATTCTAAGCTTACTGATCTCTATTATACTTAGAATGATACTGTCATTATTTCTATGGAAATTTATATATACCCTAAGTGCTTGGTTTTATTTCTATTATAAAAACCAAACTACAAAAAATTTGCCCCACTTTTTTTACTTCTGAAAAAACAAATTAGATCGTCAGACTTATTTCTTATTCACTAATCAGTGCCACTTACGGTTAGAATATGTTTCAGTCTCAGTATCCAGAGTTTGTTGAAAGGGATACTTTAAAAATTACATTTTTATTGATTTTTTAGAGAGAGGTAGAAAACAGCAATGTTAGAGAGAAACATCAATTGGCTGCCTACTGCACCTCCCTTACTGGGGATCTAGCCCGAAACCAGGCATGTGCCCTGACCAGGAATCAAACCGGGACCTCTCAATCCATGGGGCAACTCTCAGACCACTGAGCCACACCAGCTGGGCAAAATATTTACTTTTGTTTTCCACAATACTGTATTGTATGAGAAGAATTACTCGGGATCAAAAAAGAATTGTTGTAAAATTCATTTCATTACCTAGTGCTCAATTTTAAATTGATAACTCTGTGTTACGCAAGGGAAAAGGTTAGTCTATACAAAGTCTAAAGATGAATATGAAAATAAAAGAAAACAAAAAAGCTCCAAAATTATCATGTGCATCAAGTTAATGTGTTTCCTATTGAAGAAGATGCTGAGAAAAATTACTCTATGGCTCTATAAAGGGAAATAATCTTCTTCTGGCTTTCAAAAGAAATTACCATTCAGATAAAAGAGAAATTATTCTTTCCTTACACACTGAAATAAAATAATCAATGTATTCTTAAATTGTAATAAAAGATAAAAAACCTTGATTTTTGTCTATAAAAGCAAAACAGCATTATTTTGTTATCTGTGTTTTCTAATTAGTATACCGTAGAAAAAGAAAATGCAATTATCGTTTCATTGTATTTCCCATGCCTGATTAAGAAAGAATTGCATTTTACACTTAACTGAAAAACAAAATCAATTACACATCACAAAGTCCAAAGTCACAGAGTATTAAAACAGGAACATTATATATTTCATCTTTTATTAAATTATAGGCTAACATATACAAATTGGCAGGTGTAGCTGTTATAGTAGGCAGTATAAATAGAGCTACACTATGCATTATCCCAAATGAACTCAGCCTCACCTGCCCCCTTGGTCTATATGCTACTAACTTGGTTCTGGGCTGCAGCTGCCTAAGTGATGTCTCAGGTCATTCCTGAAGTCATAGAAACCTGCTTCTGCTTGTGTGACTCAGCATGAGGGTGTCATTAGTGAGTAGACCACACCACTGGTCTGAAAAACAATCAAGAGAAGCAATAAGAGAAACAGGTCTTCAACTTAGGTCCAATGAAATCAACCACTAAAGCTCTAGTTTCTCTGAGGGTACTTGGGGGGACCAGGTAACATAAATAGAAGTACCAACAAAAAGAGGAGACAGGAAGGACCCAACAAACATATAATTTCTCCTTCCTCTTAACTGTTATAAGAAGCAAGGGTTATGTGGAAGAAGTCTTACATGAACTATATCACCTGTTTTCTTAAGAATTTTACCCAATCTGCCCAGACAGTGTGGCTCAGTAGATTGAGAGATGTCCCATGGACTGAGAGGTCCCTGTTCAATTCCTGGTCAGGGCACACGCCCTAGTTGCGGGGTTTATTTATCTCCAATAGGGGGCGTGCAGGAGGCAGCCGATAGATATTTCTTCCATTAATGTTTCTATCCCTCCCTTCCTCTCTCTCTAAACATATGTGTGTGTGTGTGTGTGTGTATTTTTTTTTAAAAGAATTTTACCTAATAAAAGGCATCTCCTTGTGCGTGTTTTCCTGATTCACTCTCCTCAGCTGCTACCATTTCCCTTTCTCCCTCATTGTGTCCTCCCTAGGACTGTACCTCCTAACAAAGAGTTAGGTGTGAAAATGTGCTTTAGAATCTATTTTCTGGGAAACCTATTTTCTTCTCTTGAATAGCCTCTTGATGAGAAGGTCAAGGTTTCTATGAAGTGATTTATTATTTTATAACAGTAAATTACAATGTTCTTAGTGATTTTGACACCTTTATTTATATCACCCTTGATGGAGAATAAAAGAAGAGCAAGTGTCAGCCTGTGAACAGGTAATTTTCTAAAGAAATACTATTATGATTACTTCTTGAAATGTAAGCAAACAACATTTTGAGGTTTGCTTTTAATATAAATGAATCAGAGATAGCCTTGTACTGTTCAGCATTAAATTCCCAGAAATATTTTAAGACCCAATTATAGTTTGAATTCTCATCTTTTTGAAAAAGGCATTGAGGCAAGAGCTATTAAGCTTCTGATTCTTTGAGTGACATTAAGAGCATATACCCATAAAAGATAACTCCCAGTGCTGATATAAACATATAGTGGAGGGTGTTCATTAGGAAACCGCCCTTTGTAGACAATGGAGACCTAATCAAGTACCTCTTCAAATCTCTTCCTCAAGTGCTATGAAATGACCTCCCATTACCAAAATTCCCATGTAGTACCATATCTTTAGGATTATCTGAAGACAGAGAATGTTCAAAAGACAAAATAGTTCTGAGGAAAAAGAGAGGAAAAGAGTATGTCAATGCCAAGTTCTCCCATGTTTCCCACCCTCACCCTGCCAGAGCTTAGTGGCAGACAAGTGGCCTTTGAATGAGGTGACACTGGAAGGATTAATTCCACCCGAAAATTCAAAACTATTAAAAAAAAAAAAGTGACCAAGAATATCAGACTTTCAGACTGTGAGCTGTGTGGAAAGGATTCAATGTATTCAATTCTTAAAGGAACAAACTAAGTGCCTGGCCTGTGACTGATTTAAAGGAGCAGGCCCTCTTTAACAAAGCAAGCTGATTTAAAAGGACAAGCACAGTTTAAGGGACAGTCCTATCCCACACCATCTGAAGAACAAAGGAAAAAGCCACAAGGAAGAAGCAATACTTTTTGGTAATTAGTTGGTAAAGAATAGTGAGTTTTTGGATTCTATAAGCTAACATAAAATCACAACACCCAACACCAGAGAAAAAAGCAAACAACCTGATATTTGCTAGACTGACTGAAAAAAGTGTCCTTAAACTAGGAATCATGTAGAACACCTCACTATAATAAAAGTGAACAAAACTAACGACCATAGAGAACTATTGCAGAAAAGAGAAAAACTAAGTTAAAACAAGGAATATAACCATGAAGCAGAAGAACATTGTAATCTACTCTTCAAACTGAATTAAATGCTCTCAAACAGATATTTTAGAATATTAAAAACAAAAACATGACTTTGAGACAGAAGTTCAAAGACAAAAAAAAAAAAGAGTGAGGATAAATAAGTTATTTGAACTCAGTAATGCAATGGATGAAAAAATACAAAATTACCTCAGGATTAAAGAATAAATTACATAGTTCCCTGGAGAGAATACACTAAAATAAAGTTTTAATAATGACCATAAAAGGCAGTTAAATGACCAATAGGATGAAAAATACCATGAAGAAAGAAGAAATAAGCAACAACAGAGAAAGTAGTAAAAATGGAAGGCAAAGAAGAAATGATATCTCTATTATTGAACCTTTATGAAAAATGGAAAAAAAATTGACAGACATTAATGTTAAAATTCTATTCGAAGAAAACATAACATAAGTTAGAAACAATCAGTGTGTACAAAATTGAAAAGGCTCACAGAGGACCTGGAAAAAAATAGCAAGAATGATACACTTCAAAATGTATATTAGTAAATCTATTAGATTTAAAACATAAAAATAAACTCTTCAAGAACTTGACACAATAAGATTAAATAACTGACAATGGCAAAAAAAAGTACACACCCTTACACACACACACACACACATAGACTAGCAAAATGCTTGCCAAACACTAAAACATGCAAATGGCCAGATAGTAAATACTTTTTAAGTATATAAATGAATACATTACACTAAAGCAAAGTTAAGGATGAGAGTGAAAGAATGTTTTTGAGTGTTATATATTGTGATTAACTAAAAATAATGCAACTAAAGATGGGAGGAATAGGAAAAGAAGAAATAAAGACTTCAAGGACACTAGAAGAAATAAAACCCTGATAAACAAGAAAATAAATGATTACATTTAAAAACAGGCTATTATGGCCCTGGCCAGTTTGACTCAGCAATTAGAGCATCAGCCGGTGAACCAGAGAGGCCCAGGTTTTGTTCCTGTTAAGGGTATGTACCTCGGTTGCAGTTTGTCCCCGGCCCCGGTTGGGGTCGTGTAAGTAGCAACCAGTCAATGTGTCTCTCTCACATTGATGTTTCTTTCCCTCTTCCTCCCTCCCTCCCTCCCACTCTATCTGAAGATGAATGCAAAAAAAAAAAAAAAGCAGGCAATTATGGGTCTTAAAAAGAGCATAAATGCTAAGCTGTTAACTAAAATAAAAATATAAACTATCCTAAAAATCAAAAAGGTAAAAAAATAAAAAGTGATATCTTATAAAGACAAACAGCAAATAAAACAAAATGTTCATAATATAAAATATTATGATTGAGTTGAGAACAAACACAGTTATTATAATAAAAAATGTGAATAGGGCCTGGCTGGTGTGGCTCAGTGGTTGAGCGTTGACCCATGCACCAAGAGGTCACCAGTTTGGTTCCCGGTCAGCACACATGCCCAAGTTGTGGGCCGGATCCCCACTGGGGGGTATGCAGGAGGTAGCTTTATATACACACAAAACTTACAACACAAACCTTATGCCCATAAATATTCATAACATTTATTCACATCAGTTTCATAAAGTAACAGTATTACAAAATATAAGTTCTGATCATTGAATAACTAAAACAAAAAAACAGATAATTTATTCACATGGAAATTAAAAATTCCTATATTTATACTAATCAACTGCTAGTTGAAAAGAAATTATAAACTGAAATTACAGATTTAAAATAAAGAAAACATTATATAGCATTATATAACTGGATCTAAAGGATGCGTGTAAAGCAATAAGATATTTAATTGCACTAGACTGTTATATAAATAAAAATGAAATCATAATATTAAAATAATTAAATTTCCAGTTTCAAACACTAAAAAGTAACAATAAAATAAACTAAAAAAGAGCATAAGAAAATAAATAATAATGAAACAGAAAATAATAAAGTAGAGAATATAAAAAGCTCTAACTAATAAATCAAAAATATTAAAAATAGTTAAGATGCCCTGACTGGTGTGGCTCAGCGGTTGGAACATTGGCCTGGGGACCAGAGAGTCCCAGGTTCGTTTCCCACTAGGGGCATGTACCAAAAAAAAAAAAGTTAAGGCTATATACACACCAATAACTACCTTTATCAAGAATAGAAAGGAGAAAAAATATAAAACACAATAAGAAAAATAAGAGGTATATTACTATGGAAAATAAGAAACCAAAAAGAGATTGTAGGCCTTTATGCAAATATGTTTGAGAACCTAAATGAAATAAATAATTTCTGAGGAAAATCAGATTATCAAAATTATTGGAGTTAACATGTTTACTCATAACAAATTCCATAGGAGAAACGATACTAAGAAGTAACTTACAAAATGCACCAGCTCAGATACTTTTACAGAGAAATTATAATTCTTCAAAGATCATTAGTCCAAATGCTCCTTCAGTTATTCTAGGCCAGTGAGAAGGAAAGAAATCCTCCTCCTTCTTAGCACACAAGGGTAAGTATAACACAAAGGAAGAAGACTAAAGAATAATTTTACTAATATGTATTAATGCAGATATTCCAAACCTGTTAGAAACAGAATTCAACACCATATTAAGAAACTAATATGTGATGACAAAGAGAGATTTATATCAGGACAAAGTTGCACCAATATTATAAATTTAATTAACACCACAAAATGTATTAATATATCTAAGAAAAAAAAATCTTCATACCTGCTGAAAACACCCATGACAAGATTCAGCATCTATCCTTGATAAAAATACTTAAAAATAACAAAAACAAAAATGCCAGAAATTGAGGGTTACATTTTTAAAATTACGAAATATATTTATCTGAAACTTAAAACTAGTGTTTTATAAGGACAGGCTAGAGGAATTTCTAATGAGATCCGAAACATAGCCTTGGTTTCCACTATCTTTTCAATTCTAGTACAACACTGTACTAGAGGCATTTGCCAATGCAATTTGACGAGGGAAATAAAATAGAAGTATTAGAAAGAGTAAGAAAGAAGCAAAATGATCTTCAATTGTAAAGTATGTGATAGTATATCCAGAAAACTAATATAATATACCCAGAACAAATGATAAAAGTATCTTAAACTATAAAATCATGTGGTGAAGTGGAAGGGATATAAATTCAGCATAAAAAATCAGTAGCATCCATATACAGAAATACAAACAGAAAATAATGGTGAATGAAATCCCATTTATATATATACACAGAACATTAAATACTTAGGAACAAGTTAAATAAGAAAAATAAAAAACACATATTTTGAAAAGTTTTAAAAACTCCTGAAAAACACAAAATATATTTGAAAAAACTGAAATATATTCCTATATTTGGACAGAAAGATATAATATTAGGATAATTTTAATTATCCTTAAGTGTTTATTTATTTATTTATTTATTTATTTATTTATTTATTTATTTATTTTGTTAATCCTCACCCAGGAATATTTTTTTTAGAGTGGAAGGAAGGGAGAAAGAGAAAGAGAGAAACATTGATGTGAGATAAACAGACTGGTTGCCTCCTGCATGACCTCAACTGGGGCTGGGGATCAAACCTGCGACCAAGCTACATGCCCTTGACTGGAATTCAACCCATGACCTTTCAGTCAGTGTGCTGATACTCTTACTGATGAGCCAAACCAGCCAGGGCCTTAAGTTAATTTTTATTTTTTAAATTATTATTATTTATTTATATACTCTCACTCGAGGGCATCTTGGCATTTATCCTCAGATAGAGCGGAAGGGAGAGAAGGAGGAACAGAGAGAGAAAAACATCAATGTGAGAAAGACACATTGACTGGTTGCCATCTGCACAACCCCAGCTGGGGCCAGGGAAGAACCACAACCAAGGTACATGCCCTTAGCGAGAACTGAACCTGGGACTCTCTGGTCCACAGGCGATGCTCTAACTGCTGAGTCAAACTGGCCAGGGCTTAAGTTAATTTTTAAATAAAATACAATCTCAATACAAATATTAACAAACTATTTTATATGGCTAGACAAGTTTATACAAAAGATTATATAGACTGAAAGAAATATGCAAAAATATCAGGAAATTTCTATGAAAGAAACTACAAAGAGTGGCTAGTCTTACCAGATAGTAAAATATATTATAAAGCCACTATATTGAAAAGAGTATGGTAATAAAATAGACCAAGAAGTAGTATAATGGAATAGAAAGTTTAGATTTAGACCCAACTAACTTTTGGAGAAAGAAATTACAAAAAGGAAAGAGGATTGGCTAAAATAATGCTTATGGTATTGAATTGAAATCCAATATATTAGTAAAAATTCATGGCTTTTAATACAGTCGTGCAGCATTTAATAATGTTTTGGTCAACAATGAAACACGTATATGATGGTAGTCTCATAAGATTATAATGGAGCTGAATTTCCTGTAAAAAAATGGAAGGATATTTGGTGTAGGAAGGTTTTTGTTGTTGTTGTTAAGAGCAATATCTGAGAAGCTTAGCAATAGATTCCCTCTGACTCTCAACCCTTGCAAATATAGCTTGATGGTATTTAAAATATATTGTTATAAATTTTTTTAAGGACCAAAAATCCTGTACAAGGACACAGGTCCACGGGGATATCTTTGCCAGTACTAAGAGCCACTATTGAGGCAGGATAGTAAGAGGCTAGGAAAATTTCTGGGCAAGTGAAATGGGGAAACTGAGGCAAGATAATTAAACAAGGCCAAACAGTCAACAATTTACAGCCAGCTGGCGAATCATGAGACCTATCTTCCCTAACCAAGACTCTAAAGAACAAATGGTTGACACCTCTGCTTAGAATACATAGCTTAAATCACCCTGGTCTGGGAAATAAAGAACAGAGACCCAAGTATTGAGATACGTACTAGCCAAACTCAAGGACAGATGAAGTCAGGGTACAAACACAAAAAACCGAGTGGAGCCAGACAAACTTAAGATAAAAGAAAAACAGTAAAGGAGACCAAAGAATAACCCCAAACTCTCTATATGCTCAGTTTGATGCATCAGCCTATTAAAAACACTCCTAAAAAGCTGATGACTCGTCTGCTAAAACTCTCCAGTAGGATTCTCACCCACAAAAGAGAGATAAAACCCTCAAGACAAAGAATACCAGTGCAGGCTTACTCTAACATACCCATGTCCCTTCTCCAGCATAAATTTTATATTCCCTCCTAAACTCCAAAGGTCCCTATGAGACGTACACCAGGGGAGCAGTGGGCAGCGACAGCTAGTCCCAGGCTTACCCCCTGATCCTGTCTCCAAGGTCCCTTGTTCTCTGACTTCCCAGCGACCTAAAGCAACCCAGCCTTGGTTCACTTCTTTGCTACGTATAGTGTTTCTAGGGAGCCAAAGCAGAGCACTGCCTAGGCTCCCTCCTGTTGCTTCTTTTACCTTAAGTCCTCCTTTTGTTTCACTGTCTCTAGCTTTAACTGTTGTAGCTCACTGTCCTTAGAATCCAACTTGTCTTTAAGCTGCCCTAGTTAACAACCTCAAAGACAGCAAGATGAACAATGGGGGATGTTATAGAGGGCTTTAGCCCCATAAAAATTAACCAGAGTTAGACCTTCACTGGGAATTTGAAAAGCAACATCCTTCAGGAAAAGGGAGGACAGAAACGGCCCCAAGGCCAGAGTGTCCTGCATGCTCTGTAAAGAAACTGACAGGGAGAAACTGAAGCTCCCTTTACCCCATAAAACTGTAACTGTTCAACATGTGTGTATTGCACCTGACTGACCGCTGATATCTGTCTCGAATTTGTTAGTTTTTAAAACTTGGATAATGGAATGAATAGCAGGACAGATGTATGCTGACCCAGTTCACCCAGTTCCCTTTCGCCTCAGCTCCCTCCCACCTCCCTTCCCTCCTGCTTATCGCTAACTGCCTCCGCTTCTGTACAAGCAGCTTGCTTGCTCTGCTAAACTCTTGAATGACCCCTGCCCTATATAAGCAACCCTCCCCCTGAGCTCGGGGCTGCAGTTCTCCTCTGTGTAGGTTGGCTGCAGTCCCTGCGCAGGTAATAAAGCATCCCCAAAAAACTGAAAAATGGATTCTGAGTGTGGTCGATCTCCTGGGTTACAACATTAACAAATGTACTCTCAAAATCACTGAGCCTTGTTCTGTGAAATCTTTCCTGCACAAAGCCAAGAACCCACAAACTAGAGGCTGGCCTGAGGCAAACCAGCTTTGGACCTGAGCCCTATCTGCTAACACTGCTGCCAATACTTTCTGTGGTATAGACCCAGCCTGTCCCAGTATTTTGAAAATATTTTCAGATGATAAAACTGTAAAGCATCATTTCTTCCATCAGTTCAATGTCAGAGAGAGCCTTTTGTGCTAGATAGGGTCAATGGAACCCAAAACAAATCCCCAATGTCAAAATGTTGAGTCCTCAGTTCTACACCCTCTCTCTGTTACTCACTTTATGAATACCACACACTTTCTTAATCTGGCTGCTCTAACTACTCACTACCTGTATGAAGCTCTTTTAAAGTGAAAAGGGTACAAGCCTTGTTATCAAGAAGACTCAAAGTAACTATAAACCAAGGCAACATTTGAAAAATACAATAAGACACAGTGCTATCAGGTATATATAACATCAAGCCTGGACTACACCAAACTTCATGGAGAAGATGGAATATTATGTGGATTTCATCAGCCCCAAAATGCATACAGTTATATGTTTTAAGGAAATTAAGAGAAAAATGTAGTCTTTTATATTTACTCACCTAAGTAGCATTTCCAATGTACTTTATGCTTTTCTGAAAGTTTGACTTTCATTTGACCTTTCCCTTTATTCTAAAATTGTTTCTTAACATTTATTTTGCCCTGGTATTTTTTAAATCCGAAACTGTATTTTCTAAGTATTCCTGAGGGATATTTTCATTGACTATAGAATATTGGTTGACTTTTATTGTTCTTGATTATTTAAAATATCTTGGACCCTCAAATTTTGGCTATCTTTGTTTCTGAACGAAGAAAAATACTATAGTATAATATGTTTAATCCTCTATGTAATAATAATAGAAACATATAGTATATGCATATTAGCACACAATAAACTTATCAGTTTTTAACTGTTCATATATTTATGCTATATACAAATATCTAACTACAATGTTGATTAGTAGATCACATATCTATTTTTAAATTTTCTTACTTTTGATTTAACTACAGTGAATCCAGTTGCCTTATAGTTAGAAAAATTTTTTTAATTGTTTTATTTTTAAAATGTAGGGAGGTAAGAGGCTGTAGTATACTGACTTTGTGACTTTTAATCCTCATCCACTCTATCAAAACTTAATTTTTCCGTGTTATATTACTCATGGCTTACAGCTCCATTAAAATAAACTGGCAAAAACTAAACAATATCTTTCAAAATTGTGCCCCCTAGAGTGTAAATGGATATTTATGGCTTTAATGTGTCAAGTTTCTAAAGAGCTCAGCTTCCTTCTGGAATCATTCTGTAGTAACAAAGAATGAATAAAATCCCAGGGTTAAGAATAGAAAAATTCAAATGTTTGTTTTTTGTTTTTTTTTTTAACCTTGAGTACTGACATTTTGTTAGTTTGTTTTTGTGCAATTCATTAAACACTTTGAACTTTGGTTTCCTTGCCTGTAAAATAGAAGTAATAACTACACAGTGTGAGATATATAAATTTCCCTGAACTCTCATGGGAATATCTTTAATATCAACCTAAAGATAAAATAACACTGCACATGCTAAACTGTTATTGTAAACTGCTCAAAGTGACACAACATTCAGTGGTAAAACTTTCTATTTTAGTGTAAATATATTATAATGGCATAACATTTTAGAGAATTTTGAGGGGTAGTTGGGAAGTGAGACAAATAAGCATTTTTTATGTCATTGATTCATCCATCAGATTGTATCAATACAGTTTAAAATATATATTTGCCAAATATTGGCCTTAGATTCAAAGAAAAACTAGGCACAATTCCTGTTTTGGAGAGGTTCAGGTATGGTGTGGTAGATGAAACAAATAAATAAGAAAATGTTTTAAAATGCTCATAGAGACATGAAAATCAGCGGGAGGTTGCCAACCAGGCCGCTAAAAAGAACAGCATAGTTAGCCAAAATGTGGGACCTCAACTCTGCGCTGTGGGTAGCGCTTCCTCTCCTGCTGAGCGCCTGTTCCGAAAGGGACTTGGCAACGTGCGACCCAACTTAATCCTCCTATTTCAACCTGGAAACTTCAGAGTGTTAGTTCCAGACTTTGCCCACTCTATATTATTTCTAACTTTTCCATAGTTTGTTACTTTTGCTAAATTGTGACAAACGAATGTGTGGCTTTATTACTAACAGTGCTACAGCACTCACTTTCCACGTTCAGAGGTGTTCGGGATCTTTCCATTGAAGATGTAAATAAGTCAGATGAAGATCACTGTTTTCAATGTTTAGAGTTTCACCAGTAAACTCGTGTGATGGCCCAGGTAGAGCACCGACATTTAACATTTGGCGAACTTAATCTGTTTGATCTTTTGTTTCAGTAAACAAACCAGTGGACAGGGAACCAGCAGTTTGAGATCTATGGGCATGTTGTTTTGTGACATAGGGCATGACCGGTCTGATAGTTTGTAGCTCATTTTCCTTCTTATAATGTGGTGGTGGTGGTGGTGATTTTCAAGAATATTCAACTGAAATGATCTACCATCTATAAGCAAAGCTTTAAGGATGATAAAATAAAGCCTACACCCTTCCACTTTACTAACTCAGTATCTCCCTCCAGTGGTGCCAAACAGTAACTTCAAGTAATAGAAGCTGCAGGAAAAACAAGGTTTACTTCTACGGCCATAATTCTTGTATTCAGTAACGTATTATGGCAAATACTTATTATCTTTGTTCATTAAACAGCATGATAAATGTTTTGTGTATAAATAATGATATATAGTATTACTCTAAAGATGCCTATGCTATTTTGGAGAAGGCTGAGGAGAAAAATAATTCTTTACTGATCACATCATAAAATATATAAATGTCCAATCACTATGCTATATACCTAGAACTAATATAATACTGTATGCCAACTATACTTTAATTAAAAAAAATAAAACAAAAAACTCATGGTCAAAATATTAGATATGTGGAGATGTCCTAACTGAAAATATGGAAATATTTATTCTTCATTTTATATATATATATGAATACTTGTCTTTAGGTACAGAAAAAAAATGTTTGACTGAAAAAAGAAGAGATATTGATTATAACTTGAGGTTACTAAAGAAATAAGAATGTTGAATTTTGGCCATAACTTATAATGATAATAAATTAGTGTAGGTTATTAAAGGAAACATCCCATCCCTTTTCCTCTTGATTCTTGACAGTTTTCAAAAAGTAGCACCTTTTGTTGTTTAATTGTTCCTTCACTTCTTAAAAAACATGCAGTCAAAGTCAAGATTTTCTACCTTTGACAATGAGCATTGTTGCTATGGAAATAATTGTGACTTTTGATGTAAAATGATGGAAAAGCTGAGGAATTTGAAATGTTAAGAAATAAAAACACACCATTATTATGCAAAACTGCCTGGAAGAAAGAGGCCTTTAAAAAGCATATACTGAATTAATCAGAACTTATCTAAATAGAGCATTTTCAAAATCTAAAGTTTGAGCAGCTTCGAAACATCAATGGAATGCAAGGAGCTGAGCGTGTGAGCATTCTACACTGGCTCAGGAGTTACTTATAATCAGAAGCAAAACCTTTTTGAAAATTGAATTAATTTTTCCAACAAAAAGATGGAAACCGATTAGCTGGCACCATTAATACACATTTGTGTATATTATTTTCTACCCTAGACTATAATTTTTTTTGCTACTTCAAGGTTGCCTACTTTTTTTTCTTCTCACCCCACAATACCTTACTCATGAAATAATGTCAATATAATATCTTTAGCAAATTGCATTTATTTAGTTATAAAGAAAAAGAGTAAATGAAACTCTTTTGACATCATTCCAACAGGCAACCTCCATTAAATATATTTTCGAAAATTGTCTAAACAGAGATCGAGAATATTCAATGGGTGAATACTTAGAACTATTCTAAGCCTTTTTATTTTACAGGGGATATTTACACTCGTTTTTCTTTTCTTTCTTTCTTTCTTTCTTTCTTTTTTTGTTGTTGTTGTTGTTTGGTTGGTTTTTATCCTCACTCGAGGACATTTTTCCATTTTTTATTCAGATAGAATGGGAAAGAGAGAGAGGAAGAGTGAGAGACAGAAACATCAACGTGAAAGGGACACATCAAGTGGCTGCCACCCACACAACCTAACCAGGGCCGGGATCAAACTGCAACCGAGGTACGTGCCCTTAGCAGGAACCAAACCCGTCTCTCTGAACCGCAGGCCGACGCTCTAACCGCTGAGCCAAACCAGCCAGGGTGACTAATTTTTCTTTCTAATCCTCACCCAAGAACATGTTTCCATTGATTTTAGAAAGAGAGGAAGGGAGAGGAAGAGAGAGAGAGAGTGATATCAATGTAAAAGAGAAACATCAATAGGTTGCCTCCAGTATGAACTCCTACAGGGGATCCAACCCATCACCTGGGTACGTGCCCTGACTGGCAATTGAACCTGTGACATTTCTGTGTACTGGAGGACACTCCAACCAAGCCACACCAGCCAGAGCTACCCTCACTTTTTTCTTAACTATATATCATACATCTTTCCATCTCAGTACATAAGTATTTACTACACACTTTGAATTGGCTGGTGGTATTAAAACTATGGATGCATAATAGTTAATTAATGGTTATACATTTGATATATATTAACAATTTTAAAATATAAATTATATTATAAAATACATATATCACATAAGTAAATACACATAGATATTCAATACCAAACAAAAATTTTTACACCAATTTTGTAAAATCTATACTTATACTTTTTTTAGATGTATTGAAATTATTTCTATAGGTTAAATTCCTAAGCTATGAAATCGTACAGCAAAATATATTATTGAAATTTTGATACAATTTACAAAATTGGCCTTCAGCAATACTGAAAAAGTTAATAATGTCATATGATCTGAGTAATGAAAAATGTTCATATTTTGTTCCTTGAATTAGTTTAATCAATACCTCTAGATTGATGACTGTGGGCATCATTTTGTCAGATTTCAGGGTTGAAGTAGTTAATAACACACACACACAAGTGTACACTTTAGAAGATAGCTTTTTAAAAATACCAAACACTTTGATGAAAGTTGCAATGAAAAACACGAATTGATATTGATATGCACTAGGGGTTCTGAAAAAAATTGAGATAGATCTGAGGGGATCCAATTTAAATATTCCATCAATGTACTAAGTTTTGCTCATCATATTTCTTTATATCCCATGAAGTTCTTCATGCAGTGATGCTTAATTTGCTGGCATACTTTGAAGTAACTTTTCTGGGAATGTGGGGAATTATACAATTCCTTAAACTTTATAGTTTGAGACCCACAAACATTGCAGTAAAGGACGTCAATACATCAGTGAAATATATGGTAAAGGCAAAGACTAAGCTGCTCTATGCTTCTGCCACATTTAGAGTAGGGAACTTTCATGGTGTTTTTTAACTGGTTAAATTTTTCTTCACATTGCAGTGTGGTTTACAATGACCCTGCCCATAACCATAAAACTGCTCCAGTGATAAGACAACGGTTACAATCGGGACAACGGCAGATACAAGTCTGAATTGCCACCCTTACCCCAGTGTGGAGGTACTGCGGCTCAGGGTCTCAAATAAATGACCACTGATGAGAGTTGTCAGCACAAATACTTTGGGTGGAGCAGGAAGAATGTATGTCCCCGAATTCGTTATTTCAGATGAAAAGTAAAAAAAGCACAAATGTGCTTATCAGAAATTTGACAAGCACATGGAATTAGATATGTTATCCATGGAAAATCAGTCCCTGTTTTAATTTTTCTTTCACAAGACATAAATAAACAAGTTTTATTTCAGGCTAAAAGACACCACCATTTAGAGTAACAAGACATCTGTGATTCAGGTATCATCTCCATGTCTGTGTTTTGCCAATGAGTTTTGAATGATTAGTATTTGAAACGATTTAGGGGTCAAGAAACCTCCAAAATTCTGGGGAAGCGGTTAACATTTTTGGTAGGCTTCTCAATATTTGGTGTCAATAAATATGATTATGCAGCCCCAATTTCGACATTTTGAATTGGTCCTCGTTCTTTTTTTTTTTTCTTTTTATCCTCACCCAAGGACATGTTTTCATTTTTTGTTCAAATAGAGTGTGAGAGAGAGAGAGGAAGAGACAGAGAAACATCGACGTGAAAGGGACACATCGAGTGGTTGTCACCCACCCGACCCAACCAGGGCCGGGAACAAACTGCAACCGAGGTATGCGACCTTAGCGGAAACCGAACCCGGGTCTCTCTGGACCACAGGCCAATGCTCTAACCGCTGAGCCAAACCGACCAGGGCGGTCCTCGTTCTTATTAAATCAACCCCAGTCACACAATAGTAAAGCAAAATGGAATTGCAGAATGCCACGGTTTCTTCTCCATGATGATGATAACTTTAGCAATTATAATAGGAACCAATTATAATAATAGCAACAACTGATATCCATTTATTGCTTAAATGGTCCAGAGCTTATGTGAAGTGCTGTTGAAATCAGAATAAAATAGGATAATGTTGAATTAGGTAAATACACATTCACACACACACACACATGCACACAGAGTTTAGTTTGCTTACAACAAAACCCTCTGTAGTTCTGATAAATCCAGAAAGCAGTCTTTGTGGAGCTGCTCACCGGCCAGGGTCTGCGGTGCTGGCCAGGGTCTGCGGTGCTGGCATCCACATGTGGCCTCTGAGAGGGAAGAGCAAGGAAAAAACTCTTCTCAGCTGATTGCCATAGGGCTCTGCCATTTCTCCGTAAGAGAGAAGGGACCAGGGGATATGACGAGCAGGCTGATCTCAGCCACAGAATGATCTATGAATTATCACTTTTGTTTTCTTCATCCTCACCTGAGGATATTTTTTCCATTGATTTTTTAGAGACTGGAAGGGGGGGAGATAGAGAAACATCAATATGAGAGGGACACATTGATTGGTTGCCTCCCACACATGCCACGACCAGCGTGGGAAATCAAACCCATGACCCTTTGTTTTGTGGGGTGACACTCTAAGCACTGAGACCACCAGCCAGGGGTGAATTATCAGTTTTAATGTTCATAAGAGCCCTGCATAAGACAGGAATGCCACCCAAACCAATCAGGAAGTTTTATGTTTAGAGACACCTGATTTTATCTTTGCATGCTTCGTCAATGTTTTCAAATGGAAAAAAATGCTCGGTGCAAACAATTACTATGAAAGAAAGATAGTTAAGCAAAACCACTCATTTGAATTGTGTAGATATATGGGACACATGTTTATGCCTTACTCTGAACTTTTCTAAAAATGTGTAAGCTTTCCATATATCAATAGTAAATGACAGCTGAGATTGAGAAACACCCAGTATGTGCATATGTGTCACAGGCATGTATAATGAAGTAAAAACAACATTATAACGAATCAGTGAAAACTAGCAGTGGAATAGCAGTTCACAAAGTACTTGTAAACCATGCTTTCACTTTCTGAAAGGCAGTGGAGAACAGTGATGAACAGTATAGGCCCTGCAGTCTGATTGCTAGGGGTGCTTTTGATAAATATTTTATTTCTTCTTTGTTTAAATGTTTTATTGATTTTTTTAGAGAAAGGAAGAGGGAGAGAGAGAGAGAAACATTGATGAGAGAGAAACATTGATTGGCTGCCTTCTGCACACCCCCTACTAGGGATTGAGCCAACCCCTGATCGGGAATTGAACCTGCAACCTCTTGGTCCATGGGAGGACGCACAACCAACTGAGCTACACCAAATGGCAACTCTGTAGTTCTTTATCTTATCTGTAAAACATCACTGATGATAGGGTCTAGTTCATGAGGCTGTGAGCAAATTAAATGAGTGAATACAATGTAATGTTCTTCGAATCATGCCTGGAATATAGCAAACATCTAATAAATGCTAGCTGTTTTTATAATTATTATGAAAGCCCTCCAAGCCTGTGAGGTGTATTATTGGCCAGTCTCTTTTACTATTAGAGAAAACCCAGCTAAGGAAGTCAAGTAATTTGTTCAAATATCACACAACTGGGAAGAAGTAGAACAATAACTAAGACCCAGAGGTTATTTTGGTTTTAAATTCAGCCCTCCAACTCTTTCTTCATTCAAGTCATAAAAACCAGTAAAATTTCTATGCATGCTTTTAGTGTTTAGGTGGTGATCCTCTGGGACTTATTTAATATAAAAAGCTCCTGAAAGAACGAACAATAACCTATTGCTTTATAGAGGTTTATTCACATAATTAAAGTTGTAAATTACCCAATGACAAACAACACATAATGTGACTCTGTGTAAAAATCTGTTTCGTTTTTTCCCCTATTCTACTCATTCTCTGAGTTCAAGTACTTGGGTGGGATGTGTAGAGAGGTAGTGACGTGTTTTAATAAAAACAGAACATTTTCTTAGTCACACAGATCTGGATGCAAAATATACTTGTCGTTAACCAGCAAACTACAATAAAAATATCTTTTAAAATTTCAGTCCTCTTCTGTAGAAAAGAAATAATTAAAATAGCTTTCCTGTATATTATTGTGGGCATTTAAAGGCAGTTTAATTTTTCTCTTGGCAATTTACAAATGACTCAATGTGTGTGTTTTCTGTTGGAACACAGATTTTCATGAGTTTATAAGATGGACAAGTAAGAGTCAAACAATAATTACTCAGTAAAAGGAATAGTCCATTACCATTATTAAAATGATGGTGTCCTCAGAGATTTTCAGGGCTCTGGCATGGCTCGCCCTTTCAATAAACTAATCTAAGTTCAGAAAAAGGAAAAGTAATTGTTGGCTTTCTTGGCTTTTATATTTAATGAACACACAGAGTTCTTAAAGCATAGTAAATTTCGGCCAAGGAAAAGAGCAACTGGATATTAGCTGATGTAAGTCGTGCCAATTGCAAACTAAAATGTCATGGAGTAGCAGACATTCTGAAAAGGCAAAGGGACCCTGAAAAATTAAGACTAAGGGGGAGTTTAATCTGCAGTTTTGGAATCTGCACTCACTGAAAGGTGTACAGCACTGAATTTAAGACAAACAAAACCTATGAAGAAGCCTAACTAACAGATCACTGGGAGGAGAAAAGGGGGGAAGAGGAGCAGGAAAACATTCTACAGTCACCCCACACCTAACTGTGGCTGGGAGCCTAAGGGACCTGTTTTTCTTCCTCCCATTAATCGGTAGATAGACATTCAGATTCCACTTTCCTATATCCCTTATATATTTCAGAAAACAATAGGGCAAAAGCATAATAATTGCACTGCAAACTAAATTATGACATATTGATTGAAATAGTGTCTTTGAAATGAGATCTTGGACAAGATGTTATATTTAATGTATAATATACAATACCATACTTACCTAGTAGAAATGATGTGTAAATTAAATGAGAAGAAAAACTTAAGATAATACACTTCAGCGTGAACAAGCACATACTAAGTATCCAAGAAGTGTTAGCTAGAAGAATTAATAGTTCATACAAATAAATCTCTGTTATGCAGATCTGGAGGTCAAATTATTGTAGCACTTCAGGTTAGATGTTTTCCTCACATACTCTTTAGGAGACTATTGGAAAACAAGACAGCCCAGCAAAATCTCACCTCACTGGAGCAGAGCAGACTCCCTAAAAGCCTGGTAGATATGGCACTTGGATGCTAGTTTGTTTTGGAAACTTTCTTTAAAGGATTTAGCAAATCATAGTCTAGTCTACGCATACACATACACCCTCCGTGTGTTTGCAGGTGGCATAAAAAGGCTATCTTGGCTATGCTTCCTTCTAGAGGGTCTCCCCCACTCCGGCTCCTGGCCCCTCTTTCTTTCCTTTACTCAACAAAACCACTTCAACCACTTTCTACTGTCCTTCACCCCCACTTTGTTTTGTTTTTTTTTTTTCAATTTCTGTTAGATCTTTTCTGTCCTCATCTATTTGCTTCAGTTATTTACTTTACTTAGTTTCCGGGACCTTGCTGGCTGCTCCGTCTCAGTCTACTGTGGGGTTACCTTCTCTTCGCCTTTGCCCACGAGACTCCCGATTTCTGGGACCTTCACTTCATTTCTACTCTTCTCTCTCTTACTTCTGATCAACCACAGATCAACCTCTTTTCTGTTCCTAGAACACAGGGAGCATTGTTTTGCTCCAGAAACTTAATGCATATTCCCTTTCAGAATGCTTTTCGCAGAGATATTTGTATGATTCTACCTTTGCCTCTTATAGGTTTAAAAATACCACCATTGAAATTTTGGCCACAATACATAAGATTGTAAACACACACACACACACACACATCCCTCCTTTTCTTTGCCATAAATTACTCCTTAGATTATCATTTAACATACTACATATTTCTTGTTTATTCTACTTATAGTTGGCACTGTCACTTTATAAACACAGACATGTCAATAATTTTGCTTACACATAGAACTAAAGTGCCTGGAAAAATGCCAGGCACGTGGTAGAGGTCAATCTATATCTGTTAAATTAACAAATTAACATAGTGAGGTAAAATGCTCAGAAAACTTCCAAATATTACAGAATTAAAAGACATTTAGTGTTAACACGCAGCAAACAGTGCTGTAAAAATTCAGGTCAGCGAGCTAAAAAACAAACCTAAAGGAGCTTCCAAAACTAACATAACTTTCTGTGGAGGGCTTACTATGACAGGCACTTGACTGAAAACTTTCTACATTTTACAATATTTAGTCCTCTTGATAGCCTTTTAAGGCAGGTGCTACTATCACCCCAACTTTGCAAGAGAGCAAATTGAGGCTTTTGATTGTTTAATTAACTTGAGTAAAGTCACACTTCTCAGGAGTGGTAGAGCCGAATAAAAGGCCTGATAATCTGGCTTTAGAGCCTGGGTTTTGTACTAGTTAAAAGGGAGGATTAAATGAATCAGTACATGTAAAATTCCAAGGCAATTTTTATGCATAATTAATATTCGATATAAGTTATCTCTTTTGGTACATAATTTATAGTTTAATGTTTGTGCTCACTTAGGTTTCTTTAGCATATTTTTCATTTATTGTGTGGGCCTGTGTACAATGTTTCTTTTCTTCTAGTATTTTAGGAAATGCAGAATTCGCCATCTATGGTCACTTTTCAGTGTACAGATGTATAGGGCACAGAATTTCTCTACTGATCAACTTTAAGGATAAAGCCTTGGTTGTGGAGTCCTCCTGTGCCCCACAGGTAATACACATTCTTACTTTCCACCTTTACCTCACCTCTTGGATTCATTGGAATGGCCTAGAATTTCTTTTATCACATGCCATCTTCTTAAACAGTAATAATCTTAGGAAAGAAAATAAATAAATAAAACCTGGATATAATAATGTTATATGCCCTGATTCCTACATTCCTAGAGATGTGAGAATAACAGCCTGCATGGATCAAAGGCACTTTTGCTGGGTGTAGAATGCACAGGTAATGAAGTTCAGGTTCAAGATTGCATGCGTTTTGTTCAGTGGTTACATAATTCAATGTAGCGCAAAAGTCCGGGACTGACTGGTTTTGAAATGCAATAATAAAAATTATTCTGAAATTAAGGTATCTAAATCCTTGACTTGTTTGTGAATTCAAAACTCAAAAGAAGGTATACAGAAAAGATTAGCTACAAAAATTCTCACATTATGTCTAGACAAATAAATCAGTACAAGTAGCTGGAGGAAATTTTAATGTGGATCAAAATCCTTACAATTTTTCTCATCCTTGATTCATTGATTCCATAGCTGTCATTTATTACTAAGGAGATATTCAGGAAAATTCACAAATATATAAGAGAAATGATGTTTTTTATAATAGTGAAAAACTAAAAATATATTTTCAATAATAAAGAATAAGTACAACTATCTAATAAAATAATATTTAGCCACTAAAAACAATGATGCACACAGAGAACAAATATGTACTTGGAAAATAATGCTTAATACATTGAAAACACATTTCTTAGAAGAATATTTATAACAGGAGTCACTTTACATATATTATTTACTTTTACTTTTAAAATTCTAAAATGACATATATAAAGAGTTATACTTTCCCTAGGTATTGATATTCGGTTTATCTATTTTCTTATATTTTATGTCCTCTGCTACAATTATTTTTGGGATCAAAACCACTTAATAAAATAATTCAGGAAAAACAAATTTAATTTTTAAAATTTTACAGATATTTTTGAATTTTTACTGTTTTGTGTGTGTGTGGGGGGTGTATTTGGGACAAACCATTTTTCCGTTCCTAAGTTAAAACAAACAAAAAACAGTTATAGACATACCTCAGAGATATTTCTGGTTCACTTCCAGACCACAGCAATAAAGCAAATATCTCAATAAAGTAAGTCACACAAAGTTTTTGGTTTTCTAGTGTATATCAAAATTATGTGTACAATATACTCTAGTCTATTAAGTGTGCAATAACATTGTGTCTCAAAATTATACATACCTGAATTTTTAAATATTTTACTGCTAAAAATTTCTAACTATCATCTGAGTCTTTAGTGAGTCATAAAATGTTGCTAGTGGAAAGTCTTACCTCAGTGTTGATGGCAGCTGACTGATCAGGGTGGTGGTTGTAAAGGTTGGGGTGGCTGTGGCAACTTCTGAAAAGGAGACAACAATGAAGCCTGCTTCATCGCTTGACTCTTAACTCATGAACGCCTTGTCTGTAGCATGCAGTGCTGTTGATAGCATTTTGCCAACAGTGAAACACCTTTGGAAGCTGGAGCCAATCCTCTCGGTGTCTGCCTCCACTTCACCGACTAAGTTCACGTAATATTCTAGATCCATTGTTGTAGTTTCAACAACCTGTACAGTGTCTTCACTAGGAGCAAATTCGACCTCAAGAAACCACTTTCTTTATTTATAAAATGCAACTCTTCATTCATTACAGTGTTATCAAGAGATTGCGGCAGTTCAGCCTCATCATTAGGCTCTCCACCTAATTCAAGTCCTCTTGCTGTTTCCACCACATCTGCAGTTACTTCCTCCACTGAAGTCTTGAGTTCCTCAAAGTCGTCCATCAGAGTTGGAATCAACTTTTTCCAAACTCTTGTTAATGTTGATATTTTGATCTCTTCCCATGAATTGCATATGTTCTTTTTTTTTTTTTTTTTGGTGGTACGTGCCCCTAGCAGGAACCGAACCCGGTACTCTGGTCCGCAGGTCAACACTCAACCGCTGAGCCAAACTGGCCAGGGCTGTTCTTAATGGCATCTAGTATGGCGAATTCTCTCTAGAAGTTTCAAGTTATTGCACCCAGATCCATTAGAGGAATCACTATATTTGTCAGCTATAAGTTTATGAAATGCATTTCTTCAATAATAAAACTTGAAAGCCAAAATTAGCCCTTGATCCTTGGGCAGCAGAGACAGAAGAGGGAATGGCCAATTGGTAGAGCAGTCAAAACACACAACACTTATCTACTAAGTTAGCTGTCTTCTATGGGCATGGTTTGTGACACCCTAAATCAATTACCATATAGCATTCAAGATCACTGGGCTCAGATTACAATAACAAAGATAATAATAATGAAAAGTTTAAAATACTTTGAGAATGACCAAGATGTATCACAGAGACAGGAAGTGAGCAAATGCTGTTGGAAAAATGGGATGGTTGACTAGCTCAACACTGGGTAGCCACAAAACTTCAATTTGTAAGATGTAATAGTGAAGCACAATAAATCCAGGTATGCCTGCATTTTTACTTGCTTACTTCTCTTTCTTTCTGATGTACTCTCTCCCCACCCAGTTCCTTTTTGTCTGAATTAAAGACAAAAATATCTGTTTCATCTGGATTTTGTGAAGTTTCAAAAAGATACTGTTAATAACAATGAAAATGACCTGGCAAATATATTTTAAATAATGACAGATATTATAATATTGAAAATAAAATAATATATTTTATTTATTTATTTTTATTTTTTATACTATTTCAATTGCATTTGACACACAATGTTATATTAAGTTTAGGTATAAAGCATAGAGATTAGACCTATCTAGAACCCATTTGACACCATACATAGTTATTACAACATTATTGACTATATTTCCTATGCTGTGCTTTACATTCTCGTGACTGTTTTTATAACTGGCAATTTGTACTTCTTAATCCCTTTCCCTTTCTACTCATTCCCCAAAACTCTTTTCCATCTAGCAACCATTAATGTGTTCTCCGTATCTATGTGTTTGATTCTGTTTGTTTTATTTATTTATTTTTTAGATTCTGAAATAGTGAAATCATATGGTATTTTTAATTCTCTGACTAATTTCACTTAGCAGAATATGGTCTAGGTCCATCCATGTTGTTGTTGATCACACGATTTTATTTTTTTTATAGCTGAGTCATATTCCATAGTATATATGTATCATCTCTTCTTTCTCCACCAATGGACAATTAGGTTGCTTTTATATTATGGCTATGGTAAATAATGTTACAATGAACAGAGGGATGTATTTATCTTTTCGAGTTAGTGTTTTGAGTTTCTTTGGATAAATACTCAGAGTAGAATTGCTGGGTCCTTTCTTTGTATAGCTTTTCCCCAGCCCCCACCTGAGGATATGTTTATTGATTTTAGAGAGAGAGGAAGGAAGAAAGAGAGACGGAGAGAAAGAGAGAGAAACATTGCTTGAGAGAAAAACATCTGTCAGTTACCTCTTGTAAACACCCTGATCAAGGATCAAACCAACAATCAAGGTATGTACTCTGATCAGGAATCAATCCCACAACCTTTTGGTGTGTATGGAACAACACTCCAACCAACTGAGCCATCCAACCAGTGCTAGCCTTTGTTTTAAAGTCAATTGTGTCTGATAGAAGTATAGCTACTCCAGATTTTTTTCCATTTCCACTTCCATTATTATTTTTTTTCCATCCATTTAGTTTCAGTCTGCGTGTCTTTCTATCTGAATGGGTATCTTGTAGAAAACATATGTATGGTTATTGTTTTCTTATCCATTCGATCACCCTATACCTTTTAATGGAAATTTAATGTATTTACTTTTAATTTTTTTTATTGATATTTAGATAGAGAGGAAGTGAGAGGGAGAGAGATAGAAGCATCAATGAGAGAGAACATCCATCAATTGGCCACCTTCTGCATGCCCCCTACTAGGGATTTGGCCCACCACCTGGGCATGTACCCTGCCCAGGAATTGCCCATGCACCAAGAAGTCTTTTCAGAGACTTCTTGTCCCTGAGCAAATTGTTATTCACAAAATAACAAAACAAAACAAAACAAGGGCATAGATTATATTTTCTCTGCTTTATTATCTGAAATTGTGATTCTGATTGACTTTGACAGTTAAGGAGGATATTAATGAACAAGTATTCTAGCCACACAGGCTGGGCAATCTATTTATTTTTAAAGTAATTGTTTTAGCCCTGCTGGAGTGGTCTGCCTCTCCCTAAACTTTCTTCTTGCCCACCACTGTCAGGGCCAGTTTCAAATCTCACACAGGGAAAAACCAAGGTTGTGTACCAACAGTACACTGTGTGTGTGTGTGTTTGCGCGCGCGTGTGTGTTTTCTAGTCTGCTTTTAGTAGTAACTTGTCTCTGTTTTTAGAGAATTTCTCACTTCATCTCCATCTCTGCATGCTTCAATATATCCAGGGATTATTCTTTGCTTATACATTTGTATAGAAGAAGACATTTCTATTCCCACAAGAGTGAGTCACTATAAGTCTTTTCAGAGACTTCTTGTCCCTGAACAAATTGTTATTCACAAAATAACAAAACAAAACAAAACAAGGGCATAGATTATATTTTCTCTGCTTTATTTTCTGAAATTGTGGTTCTGATTGACTTTGACAGTTAAGGAGGATATTAATGAAGAAGTATTCTAGCAACAGAAATTTCTCTTTTTGTGCTTAGATTTAATTTTTTCATATTTTGGGATAACCCTTGTAAGTAAACTGAAGCAATTATGTTCTTACTTTTTAGCATATGTTCCCCCAAAAAATCTGCAAAGGGGAGGGGGAAGCTGGTTAATGGTTGGATCCGTCATTTAGTTTGCTGGCAAAAGTCTTTCTCAGGTAGATGGTTTTGGTCACTTTTGCTTTTAGTACCTACTACTTTGGCATCAGGATGTTAGTTACAAATACAACTCCACTGGTAAGTAGGTTGGGAGTGACCAGTATCACTTTATTTAATCTGCATTGGGGAATTTGCGGTATTTGTTGGTTATTCCCCCAGAGAATCAAGGAAATTGCTCTTGAGCTGATCCTGTTATTTATCCTTTGAATCAGAATTGTAAGTACTTACCTTCTAAGGTGCAAAATCAGTGGTACATAATTTAATTCTAAAATACACTGTAATATTTGTTTATAATGACACCTTCTCTGCTTTTTATATATTTACTTTTAATTAAATTTCTTGGGTGACACTGGTTAATAAACTCATATAGGGCTCAGGTATGAGATTCTACTACAGTACTTCCTCTGTATATTGTATTGTGTGTTCACCACCCCAGTCACGTCTTCCATCACCACGTATCCCCCTTTACCCTTTTCTACCTCCCCACCTGCCTTCCTTCTGGCAGTCACCATATTGTTGCCAGTGCCTATGAGTCTTGTCTTTTTTGTTTGTTTCTTTAATTCCTTCACCTTTCTCACCCAGTCCCCAACCTCCTCCCCTCTGACAACTGCCTTCTCTGCTTTTTGAAAATGATTAAAATATTATTTTCTCTGCTTTAATTGCATTGTTTTGTTCAATTTTAGAAAACCTTGAAAGTGAATGTATATAAATGTTCACCTCTAAATAAACATCTTGAAGACAAAGCAATAGGCTTATATATATATTATAATTTTTACAATAAACATATCACTCTTATCATGAAAATAACCCAATTCTTTCAAAATTAAATCACTTGTTTTTTGTTTTTTTTCCTCTTTGCCTAACAGTATTCTCCCAACACCATGGGTAATATGTGTATCAACTAAAAAGCATGAAAGTATAAAAAATTTGCTGTGGTTTTGCTGTGTTTGCTCTTTGAGATAAATATTGTGTGCACGTTTCATTTGTTTGTTTTTAGACTGAAGTAATTTTCAGGAAGTATAATCACATTTTTAATTTAAAAGCATGCCCTTTGATCACTGTTGATCTTTTTCATAGTCACGGAAAGATATGTAATTGATGCTTATTTTTTTAAAGGAACAAGTAAAAGTGACCTTTTCATAGTGGCTCTACTTAGTGATTGTGCCAAGGCTGCAACTGGCATAATGGAATTTACAGTGTGGGGCAGGTGAGTGTGCATGAATGTGGGTGCTCTTTAAATACTCGTAATGAAATTGAAACACTAACTCCACTTGGGCTTTCTGCCCGCTGGCCCTGGACAAGTGACATTCTACTCATTTATGATTCAGCATCAGGTGATAGCAGTTACATTGCAAGGTTTTATTTTAATGACTTTTATTCAGCCCTGGATCTCTTCTAACAGTATAATGAGCTAAATATTAAGTAATAAGATCAATTATACAGTGATCCTGTGTTTATAAAACACTTTCGTAATTATTATTTCATTTACTAGTTTCAGCAGAGAAGGCAGATATTTATATAGCATTATGTTCACACACACACACACACACACACACACACATACAAATAACAGATTAACTCAATACAGAGATTAAATTCAAGCCCAAGTCTTATGATTATTATATATTTTTTGTTCTTTTCATCACAACATATATCTTTACAAAGACAGGAATACTATAGAAAACTTTATAAAGCAACAATTCTGCAAGGAAATGCAAATTAGAAAATTTTCAGCGGTGCTTATGCATTTTGATTGAATCAGAAAATTATAATTTACTTTATTAAATGCTTGGGTGAAAATCCATCAAAAATATAATCAATGCACAATTAGTACATTAGACTGGCAAATGAAATTATGCCCTCTTCAGTTTATTCTAGCTACATAATTAGTCTACAACAAAAGAGATATAATAAAAAAATTTAAAATAAAAAAAAGGCATGAAATATTCTTATTTCTCAGTTCCTGACTGAGAAACAAACAAAACAGTCAAAGGCAAACTTGTAGTTATTGCTCTACTTTAAAAGAAAAACAAATGTGTAATATAATTTAAGAAGAAAACAAATATATTAAATGTTATATGAAGTCAATAATATTCTTTTATTTTTTTAAAGAAGTGCAGTTTCTATTCAAGATCTAAAAATAATTTATATTTATTAGAGAAAATTTGAAAATAAAAATTACCTTAGAAAAGTTAAAAATCATCTATAGAGGGTTACTACTTGACATGATATAAAAGATTTGGTCAAAATTTTACTTCCATGGAAATGATCAGAATATCTAGATAAAAGGCTCATCAAAGAGCATTGTTTACCACCAGCAAATATGAACTCAATCCAAGCCATTTATAAATGAGCAGAGAGCCCTGGCTGGTTTGGCTCAGCAGTAGAGTGTCGCCCGTGGACCAAAGAGTCACAGGTTCAATCCAGTCAAGGGCACGTACCTCAGTTGCGGTTTGTCCCCGGCACTGGTTGGGGTCATGCAGGTGGCAGCCAGTCAATGTGTCTCTCTCACATTGATGTTTATCTCTCTCTCTCCGTTTCTCTCCCTCTTTCTCCCCCCAATCTATCTGAAGATAAATAGAAAAATATTCTCAGGTAACGATTACAAAAAAAAAAAAGAAGTATAAATGGACAGAGAGTATCAGTAGGTTCATTGAGGTAAATACATAGTGTAAGTATAGACAAGCAGATGATAGGGACTCTTGAAAGTTACCTAAGTTGCGGAAAGTCCCATTGAACTATTCACAAAGGTGGGCAGCAAGTGAAACCTAATGAAGTTTGGAAGATTCCAAAATGCTACAGTAATGAACTAAATCTGACAACTTTTCTTTCCTTAGCAAGAAGAACTGAGAAAATCACCAAAAGTTAAATGTTAGTTATTTGAATAACTGACTACTAATAGATTTCTAACAAGACTTCTCAAGAAAAAAGAGAGAAAGTAAAACAAATTATTAATAGTGGGATTGATAGAGAGGTATAACTACATATTTACACAATTTAAAAGTTTTTAAGAGTCAATAATATTGCAACATCTAATTCATGGAGCCAAGCGGGAACTTGAAATATCCATAGGCATGGATTATAGATCTAAATGTGAAGGTGAAAAATATAAAGTGTCTGAAAGGAAACATAAAAAGTATATGTATTACATAAAAAGTAATTACTCTCGGTTATTTTTTTTTTTTATATTTTACACAAAACTTACAAACACTAAGCATAAAATAAAAGTAATCTGGTTGCGATCATTAAAATTCAGAGTCTGCTTGTCAAAATGAGCCAGCCTCAGATGTAAAAAAATATTGATATATATGAAAAAGTCTCATATTTAGAATATTTGCAATATCTGACACATCCAATTATATTGTTTAAAATTTTTAAAAATAGGCAAATATTTGGAGAGACACTCCACTAAAGAAGATATATGATTGGCCAGTAACAATGTCAAATGAGGCCCCACACAACTAGTCATCAGTGAACTACAATTAAACCAAAATGAATCATTTTTAAAAAACCTATCAGAATGGCTAAAATTAAAAGGACTTTACCAAATGTTGGAGAAGTTACCTAACAATTGGAACTCATAAATTGCTAGTGCAAAACTCCTTGGCAGTTTTATTAAAGTTCAATGTATAGCTAGCATATGACCCAGTCTTGGGATATCTATAGGGATATAAATCAAAGACTGATTTTACCTTTGGGAGGAAGGTGTTTCACTGGAAAGGCTTGTAAAGGGTAATCATTGGAGTTTTGGTTATACAAGTGTATTCACTTGTCACTAATCATCAAACATTCATCCAGTGTTCAAATATATAGCCTAAATAATTTTTGAATTTCTCAAGAACAAGAAAAATCACCTGTAATCCTTGGATTAATTTTATTTATTTATTTATTTATTCATTTATTTTTAATTTTATTTTTCTTTATTGATTTTTTTTTTAGAGCAAGAGAAAAGGAGAGGAAGAGATAGGTAGAAACATTGATGAGAGAAAACACCGACTGGCTACCTCCTGCATGCCCCCCACTGGGGATTGGGCCAACAACAACCTGGGCATGTGCCATGACTAGGAATCAAACCAGCGACCATCTGGTACATAGGTCGATGCTCAAACACTGAGCCACACTGGCCGGGCCCTTGGATTAATTTTAAAACTTCTTGCTATTTTAGTGTTTATAATTTCTGTAGTTTTCCCATGTGTATATTTAGAGTCAAGCATGTAATAGATATAAAACGTAGTTTCTGGCCTTTTTTTTCTAATTAATATTCAACCAATACTTTTTTTCTGTGACACTTTAATGCTGTTTGCTGCTTTTATCACATTTTCCAAAATATATGTACACATTTTAATAACATAAATATAGATACATGACAACATATATATCTATAGAATTGTACTAATTATAAACTCAAAGAAATTAAATTAATGACTCAAAGTTATTTTGAAGTCTACTCATAGATATTAGCAAGTATCTTGCAATGGAAGAGAAAAGGTGACCAACAAGGAATATTTATTTTAGTTAATCTTAAGAATTTATGTTAAGAATATAAACATATACATTTATAAGTACATAGTTTTATTTTATACATGTTGCTTTGCAAACAATGTATTTGAGACAGTACACCAATACATATTTAATGTAAAGCTGATTATCACAGAAAAGTCTGAACTCTAATGTAATCATCCCTTGCTTCAAAACTAAAGGATAATTATGTCATTTGGATATGTCCTTTGTTCTGTAGGACTAAAGTCTAGTCAAGATGTGTAAGTGAACCCAGAAGCGGATTTAATGAGAAAAATATGGGATTAACATTGTAAAAGGCTGAAATCATGTATAAAAAAGAATTCAAAATTGGAAATGTGCAAGACATTCATATTTACTATTTCTTCTCCTGTAAATTTATTCTAGAACCCACATGGCAAGCTTTTTTATTTCCTTCACAGCACTGACCAGTGTGTGTGTGTGTGTGTGTGTGTGTGTATGAGAAAGAGAGAGAGAGAGAGAGAGAGAGGAGTTGTTTATTGTTATTAACTCCACACAGGTTCATAATTTTTATAACTTCTTAGGATTTGTATGCCTATCAAGATGTAGCTTCCTGGATCACAATACCAGATATCAGGTTATGCTACAAAGCCACTGTAATTAAAACAGCCTGGTACTGGCACACGAACAGGCATATTAATCAATGGGACAGAACAGAAAACCCAGAAATTGAGCCAAGACATTTTGCTCAATTAATATTTGACAAATGTTGCAAGAGCATACAATGGAGTAAAGTCTCTTTAATAAATGGTATAGGAAAAATTGGACAGCTACATACAAAAAAATGAAACTAGACCACCAATTTATACCATACACAAGAATAAACTCAAAATGGATAAAAGACTTAAATGTGACTAGTGAATCCATAAAAATGCTAGAAGAAAATGTAGGCAGCAAAATCTCAGACATCACACACAGCAGAATTTTTACTGATATAAGACCTAAGGCAAGAGTAAGTGAGAGAGAAACATCAGTTGGGTGCCCCTTGCACGCCCCCTACTGGGGATCAAGCCCACAACCCCGACATGTGCTCTGACCAGGAATCAAACCGAGACCTCTCAGTACATGGGGCAATGCTCAATCCACCGAACCACACTAGCTGGGCATATCTCCCACCTCTATTAACATATTTCACTTTTAACCTCTCCTCTCTCAATTGTTTTGCATAAATGCATGGTTTTTCAATCCACTGTTCTAATTTTTAATTTCTCCTACCTAGAGATCATTTAATTTACAACATATTTAAATTTCAATCACAATATGTTTTATATCCAATGTTTTTTATTTATTTTATAGTTATCCAAACTTACTTCATGTCATATTTTTGGTGTTATAATTTTATTTAAATAATTTATGCCTTTCGGGTTTTTATTCTCCTGAAAATATTTATTTTAAAGTCTCCTATTTTATAAATTGTGTTTTGTTTGAAATTATTTTTAATTAAAGCATTTTTTAAGTTACTTTTTTCTTTCAATACTATTTTGTATTTGTTTCACATGTTAGTATAGTGGTTAGACAATCATATATATACTTTATAATATGTTACCTCTGATATTTTCAGTATCCACCTGGCACCATACATAGTTATTACAATATTATTGACTATATTTCCCATGCTATACGTCAAATTCTTGTGACTATTTTATAACTACTAATTGCTACTTCTCAATTCCTTAACTTTTTACCTAGTCTTCCAATGACCCTCCCCTCTGACAGCTGTCAGTTTGTTCCCTGTATCTATGAGTCTGTTTCTGTTTCATGTGTTTATATTGTTCTTATATGGATTCCACACATAAGTAAAATCATATGGTATTTGTCTTTCTCTGTCTAACTTATTTCACTTAGCATAATACACTCTGGTCTACCCATGCTGTCACAAATGGTAAGTTATTATTTTTTATGGCTGAGTAATACTCCATTGTATATATGTACCACAGCTTTTTTATCCACTCATTGACTGATGGGCACTTGAGTTGCTTTTATATTCAGGCAACTGTGAATAAAGCTTCAATGAACAGAGTGGTGCATATATTCTTTTGGGTTTCTTCAAATATATATCCAGAAGTTGAATCACTGGATCATAAGGCAGTTCCATTTTTAATTTTTTTGAGGAACCTCCATACAATTTTCCATAGTGGATGCACCAGTATGCATTTTCACCAACAGTGCAAGAAGGTTCACTTTTATCCACATCCTTGCCAACACTTGGTTGTTGATTTATTGATGATTGTGATTCTGACGGTGTGAATGAAGTGCTATCTTCTTGTGGTTTGTATGTCAATTTCTCTGATGATTAGTGAATTTGAACATCTTTTCATGTTCGTTGGCCATCCATAAGTCTCCTTCGGAGAACTGACTATTTAGGTTCTTTGCCCATTATTTAATTGGCTTGTTTCTATTTTTGGTTTTGAGTCGTATAAGTTCTTTATAACATTATAATATATACCCCTTATCAGATGTATCATTGGTGAATTATTCCCTATTCAGTGGTGTCTTTTCGTTTTATTGATAGTTTCCTTTGCTGTGCAAAAACTTTTTAGTTTGATATAGTTAACTTTTTATTTTGTTTCCCTTGCCCAAGGATATACATTTAAAAATATTATTAAGAGAAATGTCTGAGATTTTTACTGCCTATGTTTTCTTCTAGAGTTTTAATGGTTTTGAGTTTTACATTTAAGTTTTTAATCTGTTTTGCGTTATTCTTGCATATGGTGTAAAAAGGTGGTCTAGTTTCATTTTTTACATGTATCTGTTGAATTTTTCCAACACTATTTATTGAATAGACAATCTTTACTCCATTGTGTGTTCTTGCCTCCTTTGTCAAATACAAACTGACTGTAAATGCATGAATTTATTTCCAGGCTCTTAATTTTGTTCCATGAATCTATTATATCTTTTTGTTTGTTTGTTTGTTTGTTTGTTTTCCGTCAGCATCATTCTGTTTTGATTATCATGGCTTTGTAGTACAATTTCATATTAGATAGCATGATACTTTCAACTTTATCTTTCTCAAGATTCCCAAGGCTATTTGGGATCCTCTGTGGTTCCATATACATTTTGAATTATCTGTTCTAGCTCTTTGAAATATGCCAATGGTATCTGATAGGAATGTATTGAATCTATAAATTGCTTTGGATAGTATGGACATTTTTATGTATGCTAATTCTTTTTGTCCATGAGCATGGTATATGCTTTCATTTATTTGTATCTTCTTCAGTTTCTTTCTTCAGTGTCTCATAATTTTCTGAGTACAGGTCTTTTACCTCCTTGGTTAAATTTATTCCTAGTTATTTTATTTATGCATTTATCTTATCTAATCATAAGTGGAATTGTTTTCTTTGTTTCTCTCTCTTATAGTTTATTATTGGTATATAAAAATGCAATCAAGCCCCGCTGGTGTGGCTCAGTGGTTGAGCACAGACCCATGCACCAAGAGGTTGCCGGTTCGATTCCTGGTCAGGGCACATGCCCAGGTTGTGGGCTGAATCCCTAGTGGGGACATGCAGGAGGCAGCCAATCGATGTTCTCTCATCGATATTTCTATCTCTCTCTCTCAAATCAATAAAGAAAAAAAATGCAATCAAGTTCTGAATATCTCTTTTATATCCTGTTACTTTAATGAATTCATTTATGAGTTCTAGTCCTTTTTTTTTTGGAGGAATCTTTAGGGTTCTCTATATACAGTATCATGTCATCTGCAAATAGTGACATTTTTATTTTTTCTTTCAATTTGGATGTCTTTTATTTGTTCTTCTTGTTTGATTATTGTTGCTAGGACTTTCAGTACTATGTTGATTAACAATGATGAAAGTTGATATCCCTGTCTTGTTTCTTATTTTAGGAGAAATGCTTTTAGTTTTCCCCCATTGTATTCCTACTTTGCTGAGGGATTTTTTATCATGCATGCTGGATTTTATCAATGCCCCCCCCCCATTTATTAATGTGATTATATGATTTTTAAACTTAATTTTGTTTATGTGGTATATCACATTAATTATTGCCAATATTGTACCTTGCATTCCAGGAATAAATCCCAATTAATCATGGTGTGTGATACTTTTTACTGTATTGCTGAATTTGGTTAGCTAATATTTTGTTGAGATTATTTGTATCATTAGATACAGATTTGTTCATTAGAAATATTGGCTCATAATTTATTTTTCTTTGTAGTGTCTTTATCTGGTTTTGGAATTATGAAAATTCTCGCCTCATAAACTGAGCCTGGGAGATTTTCTTCCTATCAAATTTTTTGGACTAGTTTGAGAAGAATAAGTGTTAGTTCTTTGCATGTTTGGTAAAATTCACCGGTGAAGCCATCTGTTCTAGGACTTTTGTTGGCAGTTTTTGTTTTGTTTTTAAATTTTGCTTCTATTTTATTAGTTGAAACTACTCTGTTTAGATTTTCTGTTTCTTGTTGTATGAAACACATTTTTTATTTGTTTGTTCTTTTTTGTTGTTGTTTCTTAGCATTAAATTGATTGTAGTGTACTTTTTTGAAAGTTTCTCTGTGTTGTTTGTTTGTGGCAATAATGGTAGTTGTTTGTTCTTGTTTTCTTTTCTTCCTCTGAAAAATATTCTGTCCACCAGTTTCACTGCTACCTTCTCCTAGTGCTCCAGCCTTCTCCAAACCATGGATTATTTTTAGTTTTTGGAATAGTATGCCCATAGGAATACTGGAGATATTGCAGATTTCAAACATCATAGTAGGGGACTTGAATCATTTCTGGAAATGGGGTATGTTTGTCCCTCTATCAACAATCCCCAATCAACTGAGGTATATACCTGAAAAAATAAACAAATATCACACTCTCAAATTGACAAAATTTAGTGCTGCCACTCTTCACCAATAGAAGCTCCTCCAATTAGTTCCTGGGTTTTAACAGTTAATTTAGTTCTTTTATTCTATTTCATAAGAAACAGCTTTAATATCTCCTCTCTCCCTTCTCCCTCTTTTACTGCTCCTCCTCCTTCTCCTCTTCTTCCTCCTCTTCATCCTCCTTCTTTTCCTCCTTGTCCTTCCTTAAGGATAAATTATCCTAGGCTTGATTACCCTCCCCCTTCCAGATCCGTGTAGCTTGCTATAAGTACCTGGATCATGCTCTTCCACAATTCAGTCTTTATATCTATCCTGGGACTGGCAGGCACCAGTTTCACTTTATTTTTATTTCAAACCCTATGTTTAATTAATCCACAGGCAGATTTTGAGAAATACTACTCATATAATTATGAAAAAACATAAAGTTGAACATTTTTAGATACATTTTATATTCCTCCCATATTACTTTTCTGAAAGATAAATCCTTAGAGGATGGGTTTCTTAGCTAAAATAATATACAAATAAAAAATATATAGACCTTTTGTGCTGGCTAAAATTTAGTTTCTTGTTTCAATCTGATATTTGTTAAATGTATGTAAAATGTGATTTTGTAGGAGTGAAAGCATGCTTGGTTTTATTAATTAGAATTTTTATATTGAAACCAACTTATGCACTAGTGAACTTCATCAAGTCAAGGTTCTAAAGAAAATCTGCACAACACTTCCTTTGTAAGTGTATGTACTCAAACTCAATATTCTTTTGCTTCTTTCCAAACCAGAAACATCTAGGTGTAAGTTAATATTTTTATTATTTGGTAATAAAAAGTGACATTGATTTCTACTAAACAGAACATCAGGACTGATTTTGTTACATAATTTCACTCGCCTGAAATTATTAATTGTTTTGTAGAGTATGACTATATATGCATATAATAATATATGAAAGAGAAATGTATATCTATGAATGGATATGCTTATTTACTTGTTTATTTGTTTGTTTGTTTATTTATTTATTCATTCATTCATTCATTCATTCATTCATTCATTCATTTATTCATTCTAATCCTCACCTGAGGACATAGTTCTATGGATTCTAGAGACAGAGAGGAAGGGAGAAAGAAAGAGAGAGAGAAACATAAGTATGAGAGAGAAACATAGACTGGTTCCCTAGTGCACGCACCTGGACTAGGGTATCTGCCCTGACCAGGAAACAAACCCTCGACCATTTGGTGCAAAGGATGATGCTCCACACCATCCAGGGCTGGGTATAAGTTCTATATTTGTTAGTTTTGTTATTTGGTTATTTTTGAATGCCTCTGCGTGTGTGTATTTGACTTCTAGTAGATAACACACTAAATGAAAACAGAAGCAATTTGTATATTTCCAAATTATTCCATTTTGAAAATACTGTGTTTTAATATCTTTTATATTTAAGTGTCCTGGGCGACTGACCAGTTGGTCAGTCCTTAATTTGGTCCTTGTTATATGTAATGAGATAAGGTCATGTTCAGAATATAGAAAATTAGTTTCCTCTACTATATTCTTCCACTTTCCCTCCCAGTATATCTTTCTACTGCAGGGGTCTTTGGTTTTCAGTTTTGGAAATTTTAATGCTAATTATATTTACATGTGTGAGTACTTTCCAGCAGCAAAAAAAAAAAAAACTTGAATCTTCAGGCTCGGTTCTAACTTCATGATTTAAAAACTTTATATTTGCATTTTAAGTTTTTTTTTTTTTTTTGTAGTTACTATTTACATAATATACTGAGTGTCGGTGTCATTGAAACTTTGCATTCCCATTGGGTGTTTGTAAATATGTCACTGAAGGTTTGTAGCTTGATATTGTTGCTGTTTTATATGGTAAATGTTTGTCATGATATCAGTTATTGGATTAATAGTTAATAGATTTGTCTCAGTCCCATTTTATGTCTTTTTCAATGTTTATATTGTTATATTTTATTTTTTCTCTCTTTACCACAAATTAAAATCTACTTTAGTTAATTCTACATAAGCATTATTGAGAATGTTGAAAACCATTTTTCAGGTCCTGTTCATTACATGTGTATTGTGTCACTGCAGGTTACTGATATATTGTCTCACATATCACCCCTTCTGTTGTAAACAAGATTATTATTGGGTAGTGGAAGTACACTGCATGCCTTAGCAACAGACACACAAAAGAAAATAACATTAATATTTGTGAGCAAGATGCATAATTTGGCTATTTTCCGGAATTCATGAAAGCGTGCTATACACATAAACACGTTAACATTTTTGTTTCCCTTCAAAATCAATCTGTTATTATCAACTTGAAAATCAGCTGCTGAGTGAAAAATCTTGTAATACAGTGAAGTTACTCTTGCATCTGGTTCTGGAGGTTGTGTAGAACAATGCTCCAGATAAGAAGTTGTCAAACATATTTTCCATGGTAACTACTTTAGTTTTGACTAGACACACAGTTTCTGTGACAACTGCTTGACTCTGCTGTTACAGCCAAAAGTAGCTATAGAGAATATGTAATAAACAATACATAGCCATGTTTCAATAAAACATTATTTACAAAGACAGGGGGAGACCTAGGTTTTACCTATAAGCTTTAGTTTACTGACCTCTACTTTCAGCCAAGCATTGAAAAAAATCTATAAAGTAGGCTTTTAAACTTTGCAACGAATATTAATTTGTTAATAATACAAAAGTATTCCAATGCTGATATAATTGAAAATGTATATCAAGGGAATGCACACATGGATATGTTTATTGATTCATAATAGCCATAAATGTAACAGAACTCAAGGGTTATAAGCAGAAGCTGTTTTATATTCCACTATCATTCTCTCTTTACATTTGTTCTGCATGAAGGATGATTTGCTACCTCTGGATAAAAATTAGGATGAGTTCCATGACTTTTTGTGTCTCTATTAGGAAAGATAACAGTGTTGATAAATAAATAATATGTCTGTTAATTTAGCATAACCATAAAGCTTTTAGACTTCACTCATAATTGTAGTGGTCTGTACAAGAAGCAGGTTGGCTTCAGCATGGATAAAATGATGTATAATCATCACATCCATTTCCCACTCAGTTTACTCATTGTGATTTTTAAGTGATTCTGTTGTGCTCAGTGGAGAAACAAGTGAGAAAATAAGGAGTGAAATATCTACTTTACTAATATTTGCATTAAGTACAGGAGGTATTTAATATTAATTCCGTATTAAGGATTTCTATGTGGGAACTTAATGAAAACCCAGCTGCCCAGCTGGAGCTCTGGAACCTGAAGTTGCTGTAAAAGCTGAGGAGGAATATTGTTTCAGCTCTTGTTGATGACGCTGTGTCTTAAGTCCCTGGGCACCAGGTGCTTCAACTTTCATTTTGCTGAGTTGTTTCCCCCATTCCAGGTGACAACCACACCCTGAACCTCTTACCACTGTGGCCCACATCTTGTCCATAGACATGAATCCCTCTTCTTCTGGAATACTTTCAAGGATCAGTCCGATCCCAACTCTCCCCTTGGCTCCATTTTCAAAGCAGCCAGGGCTGACCAACTCTTACCTTTGAGATTCGCTGGAGAGAATTAAACACACAGCCCCTTATTTCCCCCAAAACTGTAGGGATCATTTATGAAGTTCTCCAAGTGAGAGGAGGTGTCCTTACAACAAACCTGGTTACTTGGAGTGAAGTGAAAACACTAACAAATTGGAAGATATTAGAAATCTTTCTTTAGTCCCCAACAACTTCCAACTCATATCGTCCTTTTGTGAGTGAAGATTTAAGGGTTTTGTAACTAGCTCAATTTCATTCTTTATAAACCCTACATCATAGCTTGTATACTCACCTCAGAGTGTGGCATCTATTGCTGTAGTGATCCAGGGACAGGGCTGAACAGCAACATTTATACACAGAGAAACTTTAGCGTCTGTGTGAGTGGAACTTCCTGGCGTTGCTCTATAAGGCAGCACTTACCCACTAAAAATCAGATTTTAAAAAAGTGTGTCTCACATAGAGTTGCATATGTAACATTTAATGTAATTAGTAGTTTAAGGAGTGAATTTTTGGCTTAATTACATATTTGGGTCTGCACTGAAATCTTACATAGTTTAGTACTAAACAAATTTGATAAGGTATTCCATACTTTGACATTTTCTGTCTTTTTGATAAACAATATTTCTTTAACATCATGTCATTTTATTCTTCTTCTTTTTTTTTTATCCTCACCCGAGGATATTTTTCCATTTTTTGTACAGATAGAGTGGGAGGGAGAGAGAGGAAGGGAGAGAGAGAGAGAAACATCGACGTGAAGGGGCACATTGAGTGGCTGCCACCCGCACGACCAACCAGGACCGGGGACAAACTGCAACCGAAGTACATGCCCTTAGCGGGAACTGAACCTGGGTCTCTCCGGACCGCAGGCCGACGCTTTAACCGCTGAGCCAAACTGGCCAGGGCCATTTTATTCTTCTAAAAGTCTGTCTCAGCCAGGCCAGTGTGGCTCAATGGATTGAGCGCTGTCCCATGGACTGAGAGGTCCCAGTGTTATTTCTGGTCCAGGCACATGCCCAGGTTGTGGGCTCAATCCCCAGTAGGGAGCACACAGGAGGCAGCAGATTGATGTTTCTCTCTCACATCTATGTTTCTCTCTCTCTCCCTTCCTTTCTCTCTAAAAAAATCAATAAAAAATATTAATAAAATACTTTTTAAAAAGTTCTTCTACTTTCTTGGTTTCTTCTTAGCCTATTTACAAGTTCTTCCTCCTTTTTCAATCCTCAAGTACTGAAGTCCTTAAAACTCAATCCTGGACACTCTTTTTCTGAGAATGTATATTTTCTCTACAGAATCTCATGCAATTTGCTGAGTTACCATTTTTTATACTGAAGTGTTCGTGATTTATAATTTTAGGTCAAAAAGTGCCTTTATCAATCTAATTGCCTTCCTAATAGTCTTCTTTGGATATCTTAAAAGCTTTTCAAATTCAGCATATCAACAACTGAAGCCCCAACTGACACCCCCACAGCCCAGTCTCCTCCATTTCTTCTTAATTTAGCAGTTAACTTTATGCATTCAAATAGCACAGAAGGACATCTGACCATATACACTTTTTTCTTAAAACTCTTCAGCGCTTTCTTATTACTCTTTAAAGTAGCTTGCCTAACATTCATGGCCTACATGTTTCCTCTCTCTCATTTTTTTAACTTCTCTAACTTTGCTGCCTAAAATTGGCAGCTGTATAATGTGTCCTTATTCTAATCCAATAGCCCTTTGTTTCTATGAATCTATTATGAGCCTGTGTCTAGAACCACTGTCCTGCATCTTCTGATTCTACTTATAGGAGAACTGCTTACCAAAACCAGATCTCAGTTCAACCAGTAAACCCTTGGAAACTAATTTCTTAGGCTTCTACACATAATCAGGTCTCATTTCATATATGTGTCATCTAGCTTCTGGTTAACTTTTTTATAATAACCACAAACTGCCTTCAGGTGATTTTTAACATAATTCTGGTCATTCCTGTAGGCCCTATGAGCATAGGAACTCTCACTTTTTGCTCACCATTGCAACGTTAATAGCTTACCAACTATTTTTTGGTTAATAGTAGACTGTTTCTGAAAGAACAAATCCACATATGTTTCTGCAGTATGTCATGGTATGAAAAATGCATAAGGTGTGATTTTTACATTTCTATTCTCAAGGAATATTATGTAACAAAAATAAACAATAACATGGAAAAGTTGAAGCAATTAATAATTTCTAGAAAATAATAAAAAAATACAATATGAAGAGGAAATATGGAATGTTTGCAAACATATATCTCATATGGGATGATTATCCAAAATATGTGAAGAACTCATACAACTCAATAACAAGAAAACAAACAGTCTGATTAAAAAATCAGCAGAGGAACTAAATAGACATTTTTTTCCTAAAGAATATATTCACATGGCCAATGGGTATAAAAGACACACTTAAATCATTAATCATTAGGGAAATGTAAATCAATGAGATTTTACCTTACACTTGTTTGAATGATTATCATCAAGAATACAAAAGATAACAAATGTCAGAAGATGTGGGGGAAAAAATGCATGTGCATTGTTGGTGGAAATGCAAATTGGTGCAGCTATTATGGAAAACAGTATAAAGGTCCCTAAAAAATATTCAAATAAAATTACCATATGTTCCAGCAATCCCACTCCTGGGTAGATAGCAGCTTTATTCACAATAGTCCAAGATATGGAGACAAGTATCTGCAATGGATGAATTGAATAAATGGATAAAGAAGATGTGAGATATGTGCACACACACACACCCACACACACACAATGGGACATTTTTCAGTATTGAGAAAGAAGGAAATCCTGCCTTTTATAGCAAAATGGTAAACTATGAGGGCATTATGCTTAGGAAAATAAACAAGATAAAGGCAAATATTGTGTGATATAGGTCAGGGGGTAGTAAAGGGTAAAGGGGAACAAATATATGATGATGAGAATTGACTGGGTGGTGGGCACACAATGCAATATACAGATTCTGTATCATAGAAATGTATACCTGAAACCTATACAATCTTATTAACCAATGTCATCCCAATAAATTTAAATAGAATATTGTATGATATTCCTTATATGGAACCTGAAAAAGCCAAACTCATAGAAGTAGAAAATAGAATTAGGAGAAATGACGCAATGTTGTTAAAGGACACTGACCTACCACTAGAAGATGTTCTAGAGATATAAGTAAGATACAGCAGAGTGTTTGTAGTAAACAATACTGTATCATATATTTCAAAATTGCTAAGAAACTAAATCTTAAATGTTCTTACCACAAAAAAGAAATAAAATGATGTGACATGATACAGGTGTTACCTAAAGCTATGTGATAATTATATTGCAATACATAAATGTATCAAATCAACACATTGTGCATCTCACACTTACACAATGTTGCATGCAAAATTTATCTTAATTGTAAAAAAGAAAATTGCATCAATAATTAATTCATTGTCTAAATATTAGGTACAATTTACCAGTGAATCCATCATGTTGGTCTGGACTTTCTTTATGGGACTGATTTTAATGAATATTTTATTATTATTAATTATAAATGTTCTTCAGTGAATATGTATTATTTTACTAATATTAAAGATCCACTAGAGATAAAGTTAAATTGACACACTAGGAAAATATTTATAACAAATATAAGATACCCAACATTTATAAATATGATTTCTATTTCTATTCCCCAGTACTATTTGAAATTGTGTGTTAAAAAAAAAAAAAATAGCATCCTGTATAGTCAAGACGTCTCCCTTTTAGTAATTGGTCTTAATGATCTATTAGATTATCTCTGCCAACTAGATTGCACTTTCTTCTCCTTTCCAGTGTTCTTGTGTGCTTTTTTAAAAATTGAATATCTCAGTTATAGAGAATTATTTGCCTATTTTGACATCACCAGCTTACCCCACGACTCATCGCACTTATTTTATATAGGAAATGTATTAGAATATTAGTTGTTACACACAGGTCACAAACTGTAGAATGACTGGTGATAGAAGTTTATTTTTCACTCACGTGGGGTCTAAATGAATGTTTCTGATTGATGTTTCTCAAAGTGGCATTTATAGACGTACCCAGGCTGACTCCATCCTGGGGCTCCACCGTCTTCAACAGGGGTCTTCCAAGGTCTCAGTGCTCATCATCAACAAGTGAGTGAAACTGGACTTTGCAGGGAAATATATGGAATTATCTAAAATTATAGACAGACTTGGACGTGTTTCATGTCATTTCTGATCACCTTTGTTGCCTATATCTTGACCCCCCACAACTCTATGGGAGGTTAGTAAATGTATTACAGCAGTGTTGAAGAATCCTCCACCTATCTCTGCTGTAGGGTCAAGGAGAAATTATGCTCCTAGGAAAAGGTTTTCAACAACACATATTAGTATTTTCTATTTCGTGTTATGAATTTAAATGTATGCTTTGTAACACCTATCATGTATTATAATTCATTTCAACACTTAAACGTTTAAATTATTCATGCTTGGTTTAAAGTTTTTCCTTTCTTTGCTCTTCTTCGTTCTGCCTCTGCTCTGTAACGGACATCCACTTTTTAAAAATTAACCTTGCCCAGCTCGTATGGCCCAGTGGATTGAACATCGTTTCATGTATTGAGAGTTCCTGGTTTGATTCCTGGTCAGGACACATTCCCAGGTTGCAAGTTTAATCCCCAGTAGAGGGCATGCAGGAGGCAGCTGATTGATGTTTCTCCCTCACGTCGATGTTTCTATTTCTCTCTAAGAAAATCAATAAAATCATATTTAAAAATAAACAAATAAAAATAAACTTATTTTACCTATTCCCTCTTAAATTTTTTACCTCCACTGAAAGTGTTTTGCCTCATTGCTGCTTTATCTTTTGATTTTTTCTTTCATCCACAGTCTTTAATGTAATCTCCATAAAAAGAGTTTAATATTTACCCAATAATATGTCCTATCCAAGTAATAAATTCACTCATATAATTATGTATGTTCTGAAAAAATGTGCTTTTTTGAACGATCAATAAAGAGCAGCTGTGAATGAAGGGAACGGTTTGGAAATTACGCATTGCTTGTCTCTTTTACCCCACAGTATGTCTTTGAATCTTAAATGTTACTTATTTTCAAATTCCCTTGTTTATTAAAATAGTATAAATGCATGGTTTTAAAAAAATAAAATAAGGCCTAAAAACACTTACAAAGAAAAACAACATGCCTGTCTCTATTTCTACCCCACCTCCCAATTCTCAGAGTTATCCCCTCTGTATTGTTTAGTTGTTTCTTCTTACAGTTACTTCCTCTTTATTTTATCTGAACATTATTTCCACTGCCATTTTCTTCCAAATACTCAAATAGACCCATTGTATACCTATCAAAAATTTTGCCACAGTTAAACCTACTAAACATCGAGCTGATCAAAATTATCTCCCTTTCCCTTCCACCCATGGGGATCTCCTCACAGAGCTCAATCTTCAAGTGCCAACTTAGCACTGTCTTGGGCTGGTGTCCAGGTGTAAACTGGGAATTCCTTTTGCCTGTCTCTGATGTGGCAGAAATCTGCTCACTTGTCTTGCAGAAGTTGGACGCAAAAAGGGTCCACGTTGACATGCAAGTTTTGAATTAATTCTCTAGTTTTCAATAGGTGACTCACTCCAGCCTTCTCAAGTGCTACTACTGCACCTGGAGTGTATTAATGTTCAATTTACGTACAGAATGAACCTCACATGCACTGTCAGTGTAGGAAAGCGTTGTTGCTAGATTACATTCAGTGAAAGAGAGAGGACCTAGAGATTCCAGCGACTCTGTACTTAGATTTTTGACAACTCTTACTTTTCAGTCCCTGCCTTCTGTACTACATGATTTCTGTACACAGTGAGTGTTTAAGGGTTCCTGAAGAGCTTTTTTTCTTTTCTTTTTTTTAAGATTATTGATATTTGATACTCAGGCACTCATGCAATCAATTTGCTTCCTAAACCTGTCACCACTCCTCCATTTTCCCTCTTATCTTCAAATTTTGTTGAAATATCAGACTACTGTTGCCTTTTCTCCAGTTTTCTTTTTCCTTGGGAAACAGCCTCTTTCAATTTATTATTGGGTTGAAAAAATATGTGTATGGTCAACTTCCAATTATTCGTTAAATTTCTTTCTAGTTAAGTTTTAGGGTGATAGCTGAATAGACATCATATATGCCTGAGTTGTTGATTTTTAAAATCTGGTTTATTTCTGTAAACTGTGTTTTAATTCTCTAGAGATCTAAGCTAATTAGTCCAGAAATATTAAAAATTACTTTCAACTCTTAAGCTTAGACCCAAGATGGACATATATAATATTACCCATATTCTGGTCCTAGAAACCATTTCAACTTCTGCATAATCCTATGGACATAGGAGAGGCATAGTCTAATTTAAAAAAAAAAAGTCAAATGCAACTGTTTATTATCAGTTCAAGACAAGGAAGAAAGGACAGAAAAGGTTAAAAGGAGGAGAATAAAGTAGAAAAGTGTTCTGAAGGAACAGTCCTGTGTGCTCTGCCCACTTTTAACCCTAAAAGATGATACTGTACTTTTATCAATATTATTTTATTTTTATATTAAATGTATAACATTAAAAATACTCCGTTTCAATTAAACCTCATAATGTGGGGCTATTTCCATTTGGTCAGAAATATGAATGGAATTACTTGACTCTAAAATTAGTTTAAAATGTACATTAACATAAGAAAAGAGGGCTAAAATATTTTCTTAATGGCAAGCAGTTAAATTACTGAAGAGTATTTATAGAATGACCCCATTTCTGAATATTAAGCAATCCATTTTTTTAGACGATAGCATAGCAATAGAAAACTGTCTGGAAAATAAAATATTCAGCTGTTTATATATAATTACTCTGAATGATAGGAATATAATAGGCTTTTTAAATTTCATGCTTCTCTAATGTTTCTATTTTCTTACACCAAATTCACGTAACTAACTTAATGATAAAAAATGAATTATGTCATATGTATTGAATGCATGCCCTTTGCCCAGAATGATGCCAGGAATCAACAGGGTTACAAAGAAAAAAGGTCCCAATTCTAACTTCATAAAACTTGTATTATCAAGATAAGATTCATAGACATAGACCACATAATTATACAAGAATATATGTGAATAGTTGTCAGAATTAGTGGTTCTGTTTTAGTTCAGTGAGCCAAAAGTTCAGAGTAAGACAGAATAGGAAAATGATTAAACTTGAGATGCATATTAATAGGGTAATTATATTTGTATAAACCAACTAGAATAGTATAGTACATTAAAGCAGAAGTCATTCAGGCTCTGAAGAATAAAGTACTTAAAGAGACAAATTAATATTAACTAATCATTTTAATATCTAGTATTTTTAATCTTAAAATATTCAGATTTATGAGTAAGGTAGTTTTAGCATCATGCCAAATGGTAGTTTACACAGAAAAAAAGCATACACATAGAGGGAAAGTAGTACTTACCTAGAAAAATATGGAGGGCATATAAGGACAGAAAATTATATTTGTCCCCCCCCCTCCACTGATGGTTGGCATAGAGCTTCACACCTACTACATACTTATATTATTTAGGGTATGGATAAAGCAGCTATAAAAAGAGACCAAAAATTACAGTGAATTATTGAAACCGCATGTTTTTTTTTTTTTAATTTATTTTTTTAGGTATATGATCCAGATGTAATGATGTTTTTAAGTCAATTCTTTCCATATGTGACTCTGTAGATTCTTAATATCAGTCTTCTAACATCTGAACCAATATCTCTTTTTCAGTTTTTACTGTCCTACTTGTTTTCCTAACAGATGGTATAGAGAAGGGTATACTAATTCATATTGAAACAAAAAATAATCAAGTTAGTATAACTCAAATTTTACTGCCCATTGAGATCACCTGGGTCTCCCAGAACATCTGCAGAACCAGTCAATGGTAGTTTCCAAAGCTCCACAGGTGATCCCAAGGTTGGTACAGTAAGTCCTCAATGTTGTCGATTGGTTCTGCAACTTTAAGAAAATCAATGTATAACAAACCAATTTTATCATAGGCTAATAGAAACAAACAAGAGTTGAGTTTCTACAGCATCTCATCAACATTATAAGGAAAAAAGCTGTTGAACAAAATGATGTTACTTGAGGACCTACTGTACTGCTATACTTAGGTAAAATCAGATCACTGTGTGAAAAGTGACCAGATATAAAGAATAGGTAGGCAATATCATCAAGGATTTTGAGTTTGGAAATCTAATAAACAAATTAGAAGTGAGATTGTCACTATTAAGAACCAGCTAAGTCTTCTGTAATTTCAAGTACAAGAAACACCTTAAAATTCAAAGTAAAAATAGAAAAAGATGAAAAAATGAGTGAAAAGATAAGTGACTTCGTGTACATATAAATGAGCTATAATATGGGACATATACTTTTCCATAAAAAATAGATGAATATAGTTTGACTCAATTAGTAGAAAAAAACGTTCACTGTGTAAAATAATGCATTGACACTGTAGATCGGAAGGCTTCCATAGGGTACAGGAAAGACTAATGTAGAAAGTATGTAAAAATGAAATATCAATATTATGATTATCTATAGGAAAATGTTTGAATTCAAGATTATAGAGAATGATCTTACACGTTAAGCACAGATATCTTAACAAAGAAAGAACATTTAACCACAGAATTTTTTTTTTTTTTATAAGCAGAGGAGGCTATAAATGAATAGTACCAAATAGAATAAAAACTAAAGGACAGAGTTTCAAGAATCCTATTCCCAGTTAAAATATTACTCATGTGTCAGGGATAAATAATTTGTAATTATGTAAGAATTCAAAAATGAAGTATTCACATAATTAATATGAGGGAAATGCTTGAGAAAAATGTTCTAACCAACAAAAAGCCAACATTTTCAAAAAAGTAATGTGAGGAAAGCAAACAATTATTTTTAAATATTAAATATAATATTATAAACAAATTTCTAATATATATATATGTAAATTTTTTAAAGTACATTATCTAAACCCAGTAGTTGATACAAGTAAATGATTCTAGAAGGAAGAATAAAAGTTCACTAAAATAGACTAGCCATATGTTTTCCTGGAAAGGGAAGAATAGCAAATATGTTTGGCCATGTGGTCTTTGTCATAACTGCTCATCTCTGTGATTAGAACACAAAGGCAGCAAAGGTGAGCATTGATAACACATAAACAAAGGTGAGGACTGTGTTCTAATAAAAGTTAATTTACAAACTCAGGCAGTGGGACAGATTTGGCTTATGGGCAGCAGTTTAATAACTTCTGCTCTGAAGGATATGTGCGTGTGTGTGTGTGTGTGAGAGAGAGAGAATGAGAGAGAGAGAGAGAGAGAGAGAGAGAGAGAGAGAAGCAAGCAGACCGATGAAAATATCAAAGTACAAATGAAAGAAAATAGGGAAGTGACTTCATGAATGAGCATGTCAGGAGCTCCATGGATATGCTCCCTAATAAAACTACCATAACATCTAAAAGTGAAAATAAAAATATATGTATAAAATAAAAATTTTTGGAAATTGTCCTAAGGGCATACATCACATAAGGAAACTTTTATTCAAGAAATTCTACAAAATCTTAGAAAGAAGTATGAGCGTCTGTTGAGCCATGATCCACTTCCTGCTCCATAGCCTCAGGTCAATGTGACAAAGGTTTAATTCTGAGTAGGTATGGCCGATGCTAGGTTACTTCATCCCCTAGCTCAGAACCAAGGGTCATAGTATTTCCCCAGCAGGAACAAACACCAATATGTCTCATTTCCACAAGCTCCATATTCCAGAGGCTAAATTCCAGGTGAGTATGACCAAGAAAATAGAGCTTCTGCTCTCTCCTCAAGGATACTGGGAAATGTATTCTTCTTACTCCAATTCATTTATAGAGATGATGTTTAACACCAGGAGAGACAATCCAAAGTCTAGCACTGCTGCCTCTGCCTAGTACGTGGCTGGTAAAGCATGGCTGTCATCTTAAGAACAGCCAGCTACCATCGCTGGATTTTATGTGATTAAAGACTAAAAACTACAAAGCATTATTTTAAATTTAAAAATGAACCTGAAATAAAAATGAGTCCAAATTAAATAAATTAAAAATTTAAGAATTAAAGATTAAAGAATAAGTTTGCCATAGACTCACAACCTAAAACAAAAGCCATAAAAACTCCTCAAAAGTTTGAATAAAGAAATAAAGATAAAGATGTAATGAGCTATAAAGCAAGAATACCAGAGAGAGGATTAACACAGCTAAAATCAGTTGTAAAACACACACAAATTAATAAAATAAGTGGCTAAAATGATCACAAAAAGTATAAGTAACCAATGAAAGAAATGAAAATAACAGATATATACATATCTACATATATTAAAGAGATGGAAAGCATATTATGAAAATATGTTATTCCCGTATAATTAAAATTGTAAATGGAATGGCAATATCATTAAAAAAATATAATTTGCCAATACTAACACAATAAAGAATAGAAACTCTAAATAGCCCTAGACCTAAAAAAGAGATTAAATTTGTTCTTAAAAATTCTGACACAAATAATATTATCAGGCACCATAGTGATTTGTACTCAACACAGAGAAAGGTAATCACAAATCTCACTTGAATACTTCTGGAACTTCCAAAAGAAGTGGATGCCCAGCCTATATTGTAAGGCTAGCTTGATATCTAATCACAGCAAGAGTAATATTAAAAGAGAAAGGAAAGTCTAATCTCAATCATGAATATCAATAAGATATTATTTTGCTATTTTATCAGAAGTTATCCATCTTTTTACATAAAAGACTAAATATGACCAATTTTGTATATTGGAGGTTGATCTAATATTTAAAAATCATCAATGTAATTTAGACAGTTGGGAAATATATAATATACACTTGTAACTTTTTAGAGTTTACCTTCCCATTATATTATACTATTTCACACATAAGAGCCTTATTATAATAACATACTTTCATTTCTTCTGTTTTGTGCTAATTTGTCATACATTTTCCTTATATGTTATATTTCACTTATATGTTATAAAGTTCATTCTACAGTTTTATGTATTTTGTTTGAAGAATCAATTATTTTTAAATATATTTAAGGAGTAAGAAAAAATTTATATATTTACTTATATAGCTGCCACTACTCTTCATTCCTTTGTGTGGGTTGATACTTTTATCTGTTGTCATTTTCCTTCCATCTTAAGGACTTTCTTTATCATTTTATGTAATACAGTTCTTTTGGTGATACATACTTCTCTTCCTGGTGATAGTCTTGTAACTCCTATTCTTGGAATTTGTTCTGATATGCTGTTAAATTACTTTAAAAGAAGTGATCTTTGGGTTTGGTTTTATGATTTGTGAGACCGACACCCGTGTCAGGCTACGGCTGTTATACCCACCGACTGAGACACAGCCAGACCATGTTCTCTACACAACGTCCTCTGAATCAAGAGGTTTTGCATCTACTATGAGAATAAGCACTTTTCTTAGATCTGTATGAGGACTGTGCACATATCTCTACTCTTTTCTGGTGGTACTTTTCCAATCCTTGACTGATTTTCGTGCATACTTGCCCTGATTAGCAGTCAGATAAATATTCCAAGGGGACCATCTACAGATGTCTGAAGTTTTTCTCTGTGGACCTCTTTTCTACCCAGCCTCTGTCCTGTTTACTATAACCACCTAGCTCCGGAAATTTGGGACGTGTCTTCAATTTAGGAAGTCTACCAGTCTTCACCTGAGTACTCTGTTTCCCAGCCTAGAAACTTTCTGGAGCTATGTCACTCATAAGCTCACCATGTTTGTTTTCTGCCTCTTAGGGATGACTGACCTTTATTGCCTGATATGTCTTAAAAGCCATTGTTTCATAAATTTTGTCAGTCTTATTTTGGACAGTAGGGTAAAACTATCTTGTTAGGGTTGAAATAGACTGAGAGTTGAACTTGCTTGATATAGTTATTTATAATAACAATTTAATAATTATAAAGAATATGCCATGTAATTAAAACAAAGGTTTACTTATTTTAAAAAATATTTCCTCATAATGTAAGCAAATACTAACATATCATTTAAAAAGTGCTTTCTGAAATTAAATGAGTATTTCCAAACTGTCTTTACAAAACTAAGTTCCTAATGCTTTTACCATTTTTTTCAGGAAATATTTGCATAATGCTAAATCAGCATATGATGAATAAAATCACCAGCAAGCCAATTTAATATTTGCTAATTTCATAAAAATTTAATTTGTAGATTGCTGGGTTTTCTCCAAATTGATTCCTGAAATCTATACCACGTTAATTTGTGAATGATTTATAGGAGATTTTAGAGAATTTAGAGAATATAGGAGATTTATTAGAGATTTTTTAGGTACTGGCTTTTTAGCTTTTAGTCAAAGCAAATATTTTACATTCACAGAGCAAACTCATTTTGATGACAAAAAAACCTGATGCTTCCACAAATGTTTTTTGTTTTATTAAACAAAATAATTTTTAAACATTTGATGATTTCTTATGCGTCATATGGCAGTTAAATATAGAAAAGTTTACTTGATCATTGACGTCCATATGAATTTTTTAAGTCTTTCAAAATAACCACTATGGGAGCCCATTACACAGAATCTTAAGTTAAAATAATTTGTGAAAATCAAGGGAAAAGAAAATAAGATTACAATATTCTCCAGCGAATGTTCTTACAATGGAGTTTTGGTTGAAGTGATCATCATTATTAACAAATATTTCAGTAAGAAACTTTAACATAGAAGTAAAAATTACCCACTAATAAAGATAAATTTGAAGTAAAAAAAAAAAAAAAAAAGGCAGTTAAAATGTTACCAAAGTGTATGACTTAATTGGACAATGACAACAGCAAGGCATGTAATCCAAAGCAAAATGTGTCAATAAAGATTCTAGAAGTTTCTAGTGCCATGCTTGTGATGTGTTCAGATAGCATAGAGTGGGTAATTGAACTGATACATTACCATAAGCTTTTTCAGGAGAATAGATTTTAGTCTCAGTGGTTTTCAGAAGGACTTAATTTTGATTCTAACTATAAGTAAAAGCAGATGTTTATTTTTCTATTATCTTTTTTTATATCTGTGGAATCGGAGATTCATATTATCTTTGAGTATAAAGGGAATTGCTATTGAATATTAAAACACATTGTATACCTAGAGGAATTTTGGTGTTGTTGTTGTTAAGTGATGAGAAATTTACATGATAATACATTTTTTTCTCAATTTGAAATTAAAAAGAAAATTTAACTTATAAAAATGATTTAATGAACTTGAATTATGCTTCTATCATAATTATTTTTATTGCAGTCATTATTAATATGAATGACAAATAGTAGGTTCTCAATAACCATTCTGCCTAATTGAATTTGAATCAAGTTGAGGGCACCAGAAAACCTAACCAAGAAAGAGCATATACACAAAACAGAAGAGAAAATGAAGTTCTTCTAAAATGTCCTAGATTTCTTTGAGCAAAAACAAACAAACAAACAAAAAAACCTGAAAACATTTCTTAACACTATTTAAAAATCTTGGTTTTTTTTTTCCTAAAATTCAGCACTTGAACAACCATCTCTGGAAAACATAACTTTTTTGCAAAGTAATTAGACAAGGAAGCCACTACACTGGGGTGACTAATGCCTTGGCAGCCCAGTAAGAAAACCAAATCCTAAGCCCCAGTCAATGCACTTGAGTCAGAGAAAATAACACTTAAGAACAGCCAATCACAAGCAGCTAACTAGGCTCTCCCAAATAAGGCAACCAGGTAAGCTATAGCTAATTTTATACTTGAAAGCTGATAAGAGAGATCTTCAATATTCTCAACACACACAGAGATGGTAATAATGTGTCCATGATGCAGATGTAGCTAACAATAGTGGTAATCATTTTGCAACATATAAATGTATAAATCAAAATATTGTACACGTTAAACTTACAGAATACTGTATATCAATTATATAGTCAATATACAGTCAAAGACCAGTAAATACTGCTATGGTTCTGTTTTTATAATGTTAATGACACTGGTGTCATTCTGTAGCACTAAAACAATAATAAAAGCTGTGATACCCTGGAAATAAAGTCTGGTTATAAACAGTAACAACAGATATAAAGAACGGGGAGGTATGGAGTAACATAATTGGGGCCGGCTAATCTTTCAGTGAACAATGTCACTACAATTGTAAATTGACATATAAATAAGATTTAATTTGGTCCAGGTATGGAAGCAAGGATTCTAGTTAGAGGAACTACATGAGCAAACCTCTGTGAAGGATGAAACATGATGTGCTCAAGGAACTGAGAGAGTTTTGGCATGTCTGAAGAATAATGAGGAAAGGGAAATGAGTTTGTAATGAGTTTGGCCATGAATTTAGCTATGATCCCAGACGCAATGGACTATGATTGCAGAGATTGAAGCTGTGTCACATGAGGAACTATGTTCAGTACAATGGCATTCCCTCTGGCTGCTATGTACAAAATGAACTGAGGAGATCCAGGGCAGGTAGCAGCAGTTTAGAGACAACACTGATATGCATTAAGGGGTTTGGGTAGATGAATAGAGAGTTGCAACACAGGATGTGTTTGGATGTGGATTTTTATGTAGGAGGTAAAAGAAAATGATGTGTCAAGATTTCTAGTATTATTTCTAGGCGTAAGAAGAAACATTTACTATATGGGGTAGCAGAGAAAGAAAAAAAATTGGTAATGAGAATAATGTGAAACATACATAGGGAGATGCCAATAAGGTAGTTGAATACATGGAGTTTTGAAGAAAGGTCTGGGCTTGCTATGAAGATTTGACAAATATGTGCATTTGATTATTTTTGTAAAGATTTTGGTATACATGAGGTTGTATACAGAGAGAGCGGAGAAAAGCAATGCACAGGGTAGTCTCTTAGAAACAGTCACTTAAAGGTCAAGTAGAGGTCGATAAAATGTGGCCAACACTGCAAAGGTCAAGGAAGTGTTAATGAATTAAATCCTATTTAGAGGTCACTCCTGTGCATTAAACTTAACAACAAGCTCATTAGTAACTGAGTGTGAAGACATGTTGTGCAGTGTGGGGAGAGTTGCCGTGGCACAATGAGTCAAAGAAAAAATTCCTGGTATAGAAAGACAGAAATAAGATATTTCACTTCAATAAGAACAGCCTCTTCAGAGGAGGGAAAGGATAGTAAAACATCTGGGGTGGCTTAAAAAGACAAGAGATGGTACTGTTTGGGTTTTTGAGCTTAATTTTTTATTTGTATTCATTACTTTGAACATATAATTGAGAATTGGCAAACATAGCTTATATGTAAGTATCTACCAATGGATATTTGTATCAGATCACTTACTGTCATACACACACACACATACTGCTAATTCTCAACTGCACCTCATATTTTCCCTATCCTACCTCCAAAGAGGCAACACCTAACATAAGGTAAGAGTGATTCATTCCAGTGAAAAAATTTTACATTTTTACTTTTCTTTTTCTTTATTGATTTTGGAGTAAGAGGAAGTGATAGGGAGAGAGAGATAGAAACATCGATGAGAGAGAACATCAACTGGCCGCATCCGGCATGCCCCACACTGGGGATCGGGCCCACAACCTGGGCATGTTTCCTGACGAGGAATCAAACCAGCGACCTCTTGGTGCATGGGTTGATACTCAATCGGTGAGCCACACTGACAGGACCATTTTTACTTTATATACTTTTATAAATAAATTAATATGGAAATCTGTTTTATGCTTTAATATTTGTAACATTGTGCTATTTTCATAGTATTCCATACTTTGACATCTATCTTTTTTTTTTTTTTTTTAACTTGAATGTATGTATGTGGCATTGAGTTAGGGACACATGAAGATAGAGTTCATTTTAATCACTTGGTTCCACTGTTACAAAGAAATAAAATATAATTACTTAATTTGCCTTTGAGGGGCGTCTAAGATGTCCACGTTTTTTTTGGTCCTTATTAACAGAGATACTATAAACATTCTCATATGTCTTCTTTTAAAGGCATAATAAATGATTTAGGGTAGACACTTAAAAGAAGAATTGGTTTTCACAGGTCCCATGACTTTTTCCCTTTACTTGGTAATTTTAAATTATTTTGGCATAGAATTGTCATTTTTACTATTTCTAAAATATATTAATTTTTATCCTCCTGCATGTTTTCCAAATCTTAGACACTGGTTTTCTTGTTAATTTATTCATTAAGAAATGCTAATTTACTGTTATATTACACTTATTAATGATTAGTAGTAAGGTTCAGCATTTATTTATTTGATTATTTGTCTTTGGGGTCTTTTCCTCTGTCACCTGTATGTTCTTATGTCTTTTCTCCATTGTGAGGTTTCTTTTTGAGTTGTAGGTGGTCTGAGGTGTGAACAATAGGGAATCCTGGGCAAGGGATAAATAAGAAAATTGGTCATCATCTTGAGACTCTTGAAAATCTAAAACTTGTCAAAGCAGAAAAAATTTATTAAATGTTAGCTTTACTTCTCTTTCTCCATCTTGCCAAAGAGCTTCAGCTAAGTTTCTGTCTGCTTTGCTGTAGAAATCAGAAACTTAAATTAGTCTTGCCAAATATATCTGTGGTCTCTTTCTACCAATCTGAAGATCTGCTGAATGTGCCAAAAATCTTAAGATACAGAAACAAGAGTATATTTAAGGAAAATGATTATCATTTTATTTTTATGACTTTAACAAAAAGTTTAAGCATTATTCTAATTAAGAAAATGCATGCTTTTGAAACAATTAGTCTCATGTGTAGTGAAAAGAAGCAACACTGTAAAAAAAAAGCACTTTAATTTTAATTTTAATGTACATATATTTGTTCCAAAATGAAGCCTAAACGGGAGGATTAATATTGGAAGTTTGATGTGAATATGTTTCTGTTTTCGTTATTTGAAAACCACACTGCTGAGAATATTTATGAGCTTGGAAGACTCCTTAAAGAAAATAATAAAAATAATAGCAGTAAAAATAATCATATTAACACCAAAGCTTCCCTTTCAAAGAGGATTTCTTTTTTACATACTCTGATTTCTCTACTAGAAAAATAAAAATATGCGAATATATTTTCTATTGATTAAAATGGTAAAATCTTATTCTATGAAGTATTCAGTTCAATAAGTGAAGCATATACCTCAATCAGGTACATAAATTGGGAAAAACACACCATTATGTTATATCAGGAAACTTTGTTCCTGGAATTGTAGAGCAATCTAAAATTTGAATAAATCATGAAATCTATGAAATTATGCAACATCTTAATCCATTATGACATGAAGTGTCTTGATAAGACAGTAGTCAAATTAGTAAAACCTGCACCACTCACAGAATAATGTATGTAGATCACTGCATCATAGTACTCTATCACCAATGGGTAAGTTTGAAATGCATCATATTTATTTCCCACTTCGTGTGTGTTAAAAATCCTAACCCAACAACCATGCTTATAAATAATCATATTTCATATGGACTTTTCCCACACTCCCAAACTTAATAACATCCCAGAATTCATCAACTGGGACCCAGATAATACAGGAACAAATATTCAACCAAATATTAAGTGTGAATGCAAACTGGAATTCTGCAAACACCCTATAAAGTCAGAAGAAGAGTAAACTCATTCTGCACTTTGTAGGTGTGCCAACCACAATACAATTTTGGGATTCTATTTTTTAGCTACATCTACAAATGAGTTCAACATAACCCCGTCAATATTCAGAGAGGGGATTCAAGGTTATCTCGATCATTTTTTCCTTCAATCTGGAATAAAAGAGGCTCTTTCTCATTAGATGAAGCACTTAGGGTACAACATTAGCGTTCTTCCTTCTATAATGTGAAGTCAATCATTTTATTTAATGGAAACCTTCATCATAGAAAAAATATAACTGGGAAGAAGGGGACACTACTCTTCTTTCACTTTCTCCGGTCGCTTTTGTTTCTGAATCTGGGGAACTTTTAAAATCACTGTTCTTTTATTTCCAGTTCTCCATATTTCTAACTTGGATGATAATCATCAATTACTCTGCCATAGCACGATTCATCACATAAGTACATAATTCACAAACGTACACACCCACATGCATGAATACACAGTTTTCATGGTGGATAGACTTCCAAAAATGTTAATGCTATTGGAGCTGTGAATCACTGTGGGCCTTTAATATTAATATAACATGCACTGTAGGTTGTGGTTAGGTGTCAAGCCACCCACAGCCTCTCATTCAAAAAGTTTAGAAATAAAAAAGAAGTATAAAAAAAGAAGTGAATGTGCAATGATACTAATAAGAGCAAAGTGTGAGGATGTGGTGATGCCGTAGGAATGAACAAACAAGCAGGTGTAAAATCTTTTCTAAGCACAGCATGCAACATGTAGAACCAAACCATTATGGGCTTTTGAATATCTTTACCTTCATACACGTTATAGTAATAAATTTTCTCAAGAATTAATTGCCAAATTAAATTGATCTTCATGTGATGAACTCGTGCCCTGCAGCTCTGGAAATACAGGGTTGAGCAACAGTAGGTTTACAATTATTCCTATGGAAAATAATACCATAATTAATAAATAATTGTAGAAGAATAAACTCCATTTCCTGTGTTCATAACTGTAGACCTACTTTTGCCTCACCTTACATAGCAAAATGAAGCATCTCTTATTTGTAAATATTGATGGTATAATGGTGTGATGTAGCTAGCAAAAAGGCAATGCAATGAGCTTCCTCATTCCTGGACATGAATAACTACTCTTTTAATATTAAGTCACAAAAAACTTTGAGATCTTAAAACAGAGATAGTTCACCAAAGAGAAAGTGTTCATAACTGTTATTTATAGTCTGTGTCAGGTCCTATGGATTTAAGATGTGTGATCCAGTATAGCATAGTTTATCAGAGAATATCTATCTATAAGCAAAGAATGATATACAAGGTACAAGTATGAATGGGAAATTAGAAGCAACTTGTTTTCTTGAGCTGAAGAATTTGAGAGAAATTTAGTGTAAATCATGAAACTTACTATGAGCACAGCAATGAAGGGTCTAATTCAGTTCAAGCAAAGTGAATAACATCTGCAAAGACACAGATTATAAAGTTGTGTGGTATGATGAAGGGACAGAAATTTGATTAGTATGTCTGGGCATTGATTATAACTAGAAATGCTATATGCGAGCTTATTATGAAAAGTTCTGTATGTTATATCTAAAAGCCCTAAAATAGGGAGAAAAATCATGCAATCAAAATTCCAAAAAAAAGGAAAAAAAAGGAGGCAGAATGCCTGGACAATTGAGCCTTCAAGCACCAATGTTCACCTGTAAGTATGTGCTCTCATATATACAGTAATTTCTTACGTTAGTTTAAGGAGGTTTCTTTTTATTATTAACTTTAGGTAGATGTTCATCATAGATGTGCATCAACAGTTACCAAACTTGTTACATATCTAAGCATTATATTTTATTTTTTTCTCCTTTGATGGTTAAACATAATTAATTGTACTGATAAATTTCCAAATGTTAAATAATCTTTCTGTTTCTGGGAGAAACCTTAAATGGTCACCATGTTTTCTTTTTCTCCTCACCTAGACTCAGTATGCTAATACTTTATTTTGAAAGAGTGCTCTGTTCATTTAATATTCATTTTCTCATTACTCTGCTTAGTAATAAAACCCAACACTTTAGCTGAGGACATGGCAGACACTGAAAACTACATTTCTGAGCCTTCTATGTCACAATCATAGGTCATGTGACAATGCTTTAGCCAATGAGAGGTGAGAAAAGGCATGTGCAATTTGCAAGTCATGCCCTTTAAAAGAAGCTGCTGCTGCCTCTCTAGGATTTTTGTTTTAAAATCTCCTAGTTAAGAACTTGGATGTGGTGGTTGCAGTGACTCATTATTGACCATAAATAATTTAGAAGAAGAGAATGTGTGGGACAAAGAAACCTGAGTCCCTTGGTTAACCTACTGAATCAGAATCCTCCTGTTCCTTTTCACAGCCTACATACTGAATCTTTTATGTAAGAGGGAAGAAAATTAAAGAGCTACTCCCCCTCTACTTAGTAGTAATTTATATGCCATACAAATTTTCTGTCCCTTAAAAGTTTGATAAAATTCAGCTATAGAGTCATCTAGAGCTAAATTAGAAATAGATGTTAATTCACTTTACTTTAAAAAATAGTTTTATTAGCCCAGCCGGTGTGGCTCTGATTGAGCATCAACCCATGCACCAGGTTGTGGGCAAAATCCCAAGTGGGGAGCATACAGTAGTTAGCTAATCAATATTCTCTCTCATTGATGTTTCTATTCCTCTCCCTTCTTCTCTCTCTAAATTCAATTTAAAAATTAAAAATAAATAAAAATAGTTTTATTAGAAGCTGAATTGCTAAAACAGATTATTATGACACATAAATTTTTATAGAAAAAAAACAGTAATTACAAATCTAGGTCTTTTTTATTTTTATTTAATTATATAATTTATTTTTGTTACAGATGTTTCTCCTTTTTCCCCCACTGATACCCCTCCCCAACCTTCCCCTCCCTGTCCCCAGCTTTGGTGTCCATGTCCATTGTTCATGAATACACGCATATAAGTTCTGTGGTTTATCTCTCCTCCCCCACCCCCTCATCTGGGGGTTGTCAGTCTGTACCCCACTTCCATGTCTCTGAGACTACCCCATTCATCAGATTGTTATGTTCATTATATTCCACAAATAAGTGAGATCATGTGATATTTGTCTTTCTCTGCTTGGCTGGTTTCGGTTAGGATAATACTCTCCAGGTCCCTCCATGTCATCTAAAAGGATAAGAGGATAAGAGATCTTTCTTTCTTACAACTTTACAACTGCATAGTACTCCATTGTGTATATGTACCACTGCTTTGTTATCCATTCGTCTACTGATGGACATTTAGACTATTTCCAGATCTTAGCTATTGTAAGTAGTGCTGCTATGAACATGGGGGTACATATATTCTTTCTGATTGGTGTTTCAGGCTTCTTAGGGTATATTCCTAGAAGTGGGATCACTGGGTCAATTGGAAGTTCAATTTTTAATTGTTTGAGGTAACACCATAGTGTTTTCCATAGTGGCTGCACCAGTCTGCATTCCCACCAGCAGTGCACTAGAGTCCCCTTTTCTCCACACCCTCACCAACACTTGTTTGATGATTTGTTGATGGCAGCCATTCTGACAGGTGTCAGGTGATACCTCATTGATGTTTTAATTTGCATGTCTCTGATGATTACTGATGGTGAGCAATTCTTCATATGTCTCTTAGCCATTTGTATGTCCTGTTTGAAGAGTTGTCTATTTAGTTCCTCTGCCCATTTTTTAATTGGGTTGTCTTCCTTTTATTGAACTGTATGAGTATTCTACATATTTAGAAATTAACCCCTTATCTGATGTATCATTGGCAATTATGCTCTCCCACAGAGTGGGTTAACTTTCCATTTTGGTAGTTGTTTCTTTTGCTGTGCAGAAGCTTTTGAGTTTGATGTAGTTTCATGTGTTTATTTTCTCTTTTGTTTCTGTTGCCTTAGGTGATGTATCAGTAAAAATTCTACTGCATATGATGTCTGAAATTTCATTGCCTACAGTTTCTTCTAGGATTTTTATGGATTCATGAGTCACATTTAAGTCTTTTTTCCATTTTGAATTTATTCCTGTGTAGGGTGTAAGTTGATGGTCTAGTTTTTTTTTCTTTCTTTTTTTTTTTTTTTTTGCATATAGCTGTCCAATTTTCTCAACACTATTTATTAAAGAGGCTGTCTTTACTTCACTGTATGCTCTTGCCACCTTTGTCAAATATTAAATGAGCATATTGCCTTGGGTCCATTTCTGGGTTCTTTATTCTGTTCCATTAATCGATCTGCCTGTTCTTGTGCCAGTACCAGGCTGTTTTGATTACAGTGGCATTGTAGTATAACCTGAAATCTGGTAATGTGATCTTTTCAACTTGATTCTTCTTTTTCAAGATGCTGTGGCTATTAGGGCTTTTTTTTTGTTGTTGTTGTTCCATATGAACTTTTAAAGTATTTGATCTAGTTCTGTGAAGTACGTCAATGATATTTTGATGGGGATTGCATTGAATCTATAGATTGCTTTGGGTAGTATGGACATTTTAATGATGTTAATTCTTCCAATCCATGAACAAGCTATGTGCTTCCACTTTTTTATGTCTTCCTCTATCCTTTTTCAATGACCTGTAGTTTTCTGCAAATAGGTCCTCTATTTCTTTGGTTAAGTTTATTCCCAAATATCTTAATTTTTTTGCTGCGTTGGTAAATGGGATTGCATTTTTAGTTTCTCTTTCTGTGAGTTCATCATTGATCTATAACAATGCCATCAATTTCTTGTCATTAATATTGTATCCTGATACTTTGCCAACTTCACGTATTAAGTCTGGTAAATTTTTGATGGAGTCTTTAGGGTTTTCTACGTATAGTATTATGTCATCTATGAATAATGACAGTTTCACTTCCCCCTTTCCAATTTGGATCCCTTTTATTTTTTCTTCATGTCTGATTGCTGTGGCTAAGACTTCTAGTACTATGTTAAATAAGAGTGGTGAAAGTGGGCATCCCTGTCTTGTTCCTGTTCATAAGGGAAATGCTTTTAGATATTGCCCATTGAGTGTGATGTTGGCTGTAGGTCTTTCATATATGGCCTTTATTATGTCAGGATATCATCTCTCTATTCCCAGATTGCTGAGCAGTTTTATCAGAAATGTGTGCTGATAAAAGCATTTTGTAGAATGCTTTTTTCAGTGTCTATTAATATAATCTTATGATTTTTATCTTTCACTTTATGTGATGTATCGCATTTATTGGTTTGTAAATATTGTATCAGCCTTGCATCCCTGAAATGAATCCCACTTGATCATGGTGAATCATTTTTTTTATGTATTATTGAATTTGATTTGATAATATTTTGTTCGGGATTTTGGCTTCTATGTTCATCAGGGATATTGGCCTGTAGTTTTCTTTCTTTCTAGTGTCTTTTTCTGGTTTTGGAATGAGAATTATGCTGGCTTCATAAAACAAGTTTGAAAGTCTTCCTTCATCTTGAATTTTTTGAAATTGTTTGAGGAGAATGGTTATTAGTTCTTCTTTGAGTGTTCGGTAAAATTCCCCTGTAAAGCCATCTGTGCCGGGCTTTTGTTTGCTAGGGGAGTCTTGATTATATCTTCTATTTCTTTTGTTGTTATTGGTCTGTTGAAGTTTCTTATCTCTTCCCTGTTCAGTTTTGGGAGACTATGTTTCTAGTAATTTGTCCATTTTGCTTAGATTGTCAAATTTATTGCCGTAAAATTGTTCATAATATTTGTTCACAATCATTTGTATTTCTGTAGTGACAGTTATTATTTCTCCTCTTTCATTTCTGATTTTGTGTATTTTGGTTCTCTCTATTTGTTTTTTCCTGAGTCTAGCTAAGGGTCCATCAATTTTCCTTATCTTTTCAAAGAACCAGCTTTTTGTTTCATTGATCCTTTAAATAGTGTTTTTGATCTCCATGTCATTTATTTCTGCTCTGATCTTTACTATTTCCTTCCTTCTACTTGCTCTGGGGTTTTCTTTTTGTTTGCCTTCTCGTTCTTTAAGTTGTGAGGTTAGATAATCTATTAGAAAATTTTTTTGTTTCTTGAGGTAGGCCTGTAGTGCTATGAACTTCCCTCTCAGAACTGCTTTCACTGCATCTCATAGATTTTGTGTTGTGTGTTCATTTTCATTGGTTTCAGAAGTTTTTAATTTCTTCCTTGATCTCCTTGGTAACACATTCATTGTTCAATAACATGCTATTTAGCCTCCATGATATCGAATGTCTTTGCATGTATTTGTTGCAATTGATTTCTAGTTTCATGCCATTGTGATCTGAGAAAATACTTGATATGATTTCAGTCTTCTTGAACTTGTAGAGACTTAGTTTGTGCCCTAACATGTAGTCTATTTTTGAGAATGTTCCATGTGCACTTAAGAAGAATGTTTTAGGGTATAATTCTCTGTAGATATCTATTAAATCCATTTGATCTAGCGCTTCATTTAGAGTCTGTGTTTCCTTGTTAATTTTTTGTCTAGATGATCTATTCAGTGATGCCAGCGGGGTGTTGAAGTCCCCTGCTATGATTGTAATGCTGTTGATTTCTCTTTTGAAGTCCTCCAGAAGATTTTCAATATATGTTGGTGCTCTTATATTGGATGCATTTATGTTCACCAAGGTTATAGCTTCCTGTTGGATAGATCCTTTCAATTTTATGTTAGTGGCCTTCTTTGTAGTGGCCTTCTTTGTCTCTTGTTATGGTATTCATTTTGAAATCTATTTTATCATATATGAGTATTGCTACTCCAGCTTTATTTCACTATCCATTTGCTTGAAAGATTTTTTTTCCATCCTTTCACTTTCAACCCACGTGAGTCTTTTGTTGTGAGGTGGGACTCTTGTAAACAACAAATGTGTGAGTCATGCTTGCTTATTCAGTCAGCTACTCTGTGTCTTTTTAATGGAGCATTCACACCATTCACATTTAAGGTGATAATTGATATGTACTTATTTACTGCCATTTTTGTTTACTATGGTTCTATTTTTCTTCTTATTTCTTCTATTAATTACAGCAGTCCTTTTACCATATCTTGTAGTGCTGGTTTGGTGTTAGTATATTCCCTTAGCCTTTTATTGTCTGGGAAGCTCTTTATTGACCTTCTATTTTGAATGATAGCTGTGCTGGATAGAATAGTCTTGAATTCAGATCTTTATTTTTCATGACCTTGATTACTTCATGCCACTCCCTTCTGGCCTGTAGTATTTTCTGTTGAGAAGTCAGCTAGGAGCCTTTGTAGGTAACCTGTTGCTTATCTCTTGCTGCCTTTAGGATTCTCTCTTTGTCTTTAATTTTTGACATTTTTATTATTATGTGTCTTGGTTTGGGCCTGTTTGGGTTGTTCTTATTTGGGGCTTTCTGTACTTTTTGAACTTGAATGTCATCTTCCTTCACCAAGTTAGTACAGTTTTCTATTATAATTTCTTCAAATATATTCTCTAACCCTTGCCCATTTTCTTTCTCTTTGGGGTCTTCTATGATGCAAATGCTATTACATTTCCAGTTGTCCCAGAGCTATCTTAAGCTATCTTCCTGTTTGTTAGTTGTATTTTCCTGTCGGTTTTCTGATTGGTTGATTTTCTCTACCCTGTCTTCTAATTCACTGATCTGGTCCTCAGCTTTCTGTACTCTGCTGGTTAGTCCTTCCAATGTGTTCTTAATTTCTGCTAGGTCATTCTTCATTTTCGCTTGTTTGATTTTCATTGTTTCTATATCTTTACTCATGGTGCTGATGTCCTTATTCATGCTGTTGAGCTTCCTCAAGATCATGGCTTTGAACTTTACCTCTGATAATTTGCTTAATTGCATTTCGTTTATTTCATCTTTGATAAAGTTCTCTTGTTCTTTTACTTGGGATTTGTTTCTTTGTTTACCATTTTGGCTATCTCAGTGGGTTTTGGAGCCTGCCAAATTTTCCCTGTGGGTGTTGGTTTTCTGCTATTTGTGGCTCCCTCTACTGTGTTTGGATGAGCCTGGGTGGGCCCACATTAAACACCACTGTCTAGTCTTACTTTCCTGGGTAGATTTGCAAGCCCAGGAAAAGTTTAGTTATCCTCTAGCTTTTTCCTGGAGGCTAGTAGTCTCAGTTACTCAGTGCCTTGGAATATAGCCCTGGTGTTCTGCATAAAAGGATTTCCAGAGGGTGGGATAGATGCTGGTTGTTAATGAGCCTAAATTTGCATTTCTTTGCCACACTTTGGAAAGGCTGAATCTCAGAGGTGGGGGCAGCTGCTGCTTTTCCCCACAGCTTGATGAAGAAGTACACTGACCACCATCCTTTGTGGCCCTAACTCAGAAAAAACTCTGAATGCTTTCCAAATCCTGGTTAGCCCCACAAAGTTCTAGCTTAGTCTGCCCTCTCTCTGTGGTAGCCCCCAGGTGAGTGGCTGTGGCTATTTTAGTGCTTTGTCCAGGCTGTCTGAGCTGTGGAGCAGGGTTGGTCTTTATTCCCTGAAGGTGCTGCTTACAGCTAAGACTGCTGCTGTCCATGGACTCCCAGCCTGCCACCCTCTTGCACCTCCGCAGACCCTACCAGTTTTCCTCATTATATGGTCCTGTCCTGCTGCTTTTCTGTTGCCTTTTGTTTTTTTTTTTGAGGATTTGTCTTTATTTTAGTTGTAATTCCCATTTGTTCCTGGGATATCCTCTGTGTAGCTTCTATTCACTCTGCCTCCTTTTTCACATCCACTATCTTGTGTGCAGCTGGGTTGCACATGCCTCTCTGGTGCCAGCACATCCTGCAGGTCCCACAGGTAACTGAATCTCACAGTCCCTGCTGGGTAGCATAGGCTTCTCTGGTGCCCCCGCCCCCTGCAGGTCCTGCAGGGGGCAGCTGGATTGCACCAGTCTCTCTTGGGCTGTGGCTTCCCACTGCTCTTGTGAGCTGCTGGACTGCACAGGCCTCTGTGGAGCCCCAGGTCCTGCCACTGGTGGCTGCAGAGTGTTGCTGCCTCCTGGAGCTCAACTCCTGCTCAAGTTTTGCTGTAGTTTTTGGGGATAGTTCTCAGCTGCTGGTTTGTGCTTCTGTTGCCTGGGGATGGATGTTTGCTACCCAGCCTCTGTTACTGGAAGTATAGCTTGACTCTGATCAGGCTGCTACCATGGGGGATGGTACTGGGCTCCAGGCTGTCCGGGGCTTCAGTGACAAGCACGTTGGGAGCTCCACTACTGTGCACTGGTCTGTGTTGACACAGAGTGTCCACTGGTCCGATGGTGCCAGATGCGCTGGTGGGTTCAGGTTGCTGGGCCCTAGCCGCTCCTACTGTTTCCTCCCAGGGAAGACCCAGGATCTTCCAAAATGGTGGGACCTCTCGCAGGCAGAAGCGCCCTGAAAAGCAGGTTACTGAGGTACCTGGTTGCTCTAGTCCACAGCACAGGAACCTTCTGCTCCGCATCTCTGCACTGCATGAGTTTGGTCGTCCACCTTCACGTCCACTCACACTCTCTCACACACTCACCCTCCCTCCGGTTCTGCCCACCACCATCTTTCCTGGAAGTCCTCTCACAAATCTAGGTCTTAATCCTAAAAGTCTACCCTTCATGCCTTCTCCATAATTGTCTCCTCTTGACTTCTCACATGCTCCCTCAAACAATCCTCCAACCTGAAATTACTTATTATTCTCCTCTTTCCCTTGAGGTGTTCAAATAATTTGCATATTTTCAATAATATTTACCATTTAATTTTGTATGCTTTGGAAATTTATATTAAATTAAACCTGGCTGAATGTATGCCATAATTTATTATATTTTTATTATTGTTTATATTCATTCCCTGTTATTATGCATATAAATATACATGTATGTTCATGTTTTATTATTTACCTATTATTATATTATTATTCATTAATAAAGTTTATGCAAGATTCTGGGCCACTATAGTTTTTTTTACTTTTATTAAATTATTTTTTATTAATTTTAGACAGAGAGATAGAAACAGTGATGAGAGAGAACATCGATTGGCCACCTCCTGCATGCCCCCCGCTGGGGATCAGCCTCACAACCCAGACATGTGCCCTGACTGGGAACTGACCGGTGACCTTTTGGTACCTGGGTTGATGCTCAACCACTGAGCCACACTGGCCGGGCAGTTCTTTCATTTTTAATGCTGTATTATGTGAAAATTTTGTAATTTAGAATTTTTCTAAACATTCATACTTACAGATATTGCTGTTACAACTCTGTATGCACAATGCAAAAGTTTCTAAAGAATGTATTAGTAAAATGACATTTTTGAATCATTGAATGTGTACCTATTTGTTTTTATTAAATAATGCCAAATTATTTTCCAAACTGTTTTGGAGCAATTTACAATTGCAACAGTCGTAGTACAGACATAAGCTTGACATTTACTGTCAATCTTTTTAATATTGGTCAGTCTGGTGAGTACAACTAATATTTATCTACGGATTTATTGTTTGTATTTCTCTAAAGGCTAATGAAGGTTAATTCCTGTTTTAAATGCCTGTACTGTAAATTCATGCATCTTTCGGTGAACCACGTATTGAAGCCTTCTGCCTCTTTTCAAATATTTAAAAAATATTTGAACATTTTTTAACCTGTGCATGTTTATGCATTTTAACTTCTCTCAGTTAGTGTTTTTTTTTTTTTTTTTTTAATCTTATCTAATATCTGAATACTCCATTTTAATGTAAATTTATTTACCAGTAATTTTCTTTATGGTCTGGTCACAAGTCTTTTATAGGAAAATTCAGACCTTTCTGTTTTTTGAAGGCTGAACCATTTGCCTTTCACTTCTGAAAATGTTGACAGGTGACATGTAACAGCCGAATCTCACTGCCTCCCCCCTCTCCACCCGCGCACACACATTGCCTGGAGTTTACTCTTGGCTGAGAAAAGCCACCTCCACAAAGCTTCTTCTGTTCCCCAGAGGCATATGAGTACAGTGACTGGTCAATGTGCAGAGAGAAACGCATGGCTTCTTTTCTCACATTAGGACAATATGAATATCTCTGTTTTTCTACCATCAGTTTTTACAGGCCCATTGCTACTTATGCCATGAAGCTACCTCCTGGGTGAGGGCAACTATTGATGGCATTTGCTGAAAGAAAGAAGTCTAATGATCAAGGAGCTTTCAAATAATGTTAAATAAACATAAGTAGACATTTGTCATTTTTGTTTTTCCAACCTCTTTCTCTTGGGGAAATAAAATTACAAAATTAGCCAAGGGTAGAGTCTGCTTCTCTCTATATAAATCTCAGTGTGGGTGAGATTTTATACAGTCTCACCCTTCAGGATGTTGGTCACAGATCATTTGCCGCAGATGAACAGACTGGAGGATTCAGTGACATGGCAGTAAATGGGTCTCAGCAGCTTGGACTTCAGACAAATCAACTAAACAACTTTTTCTGTGGTGCGATTTTGGTTTCGCTTTGATTCTCTTGGTGCCCACATTCACCAGGTTTCTTTTTTTTTTATCCTCACCCAAGGACATTTTTACATTTATCTTCAGATAGAGTGGGAGGGAGAGAGGGGGGAAGAAAGAGAGAAATGTCAAAGTGAGAGAGACACATCAAGTGGTTGCCACCCACACGACCCAGCGGGGCAGGGACAAACTGCAACAGAGGTACATGCTCTTAGCGGGAACCAAACCCTGTACTCTCTGGTCCACAGGCCAACACTCTAACCGCTGAGCCAAACCAGCCAGGTCTCACCAGGTTTCAAACAGTTTTTGTGACTCATTGCAACCCAGAAGGAAACAAAAGACACTTCCAGTAATGTCCTGGGAAACATCTTGTGGGGGTTAGGTAAAGACCTCTTAACAACATTATAATAATTATTCTCTGCAATTGATGATGAAAATAGTATCCCTGATGTTAGGGGGGATAGAAATATTCAAGAGAGACAGAGAACAATGAGTAGCATTTCAATGATAAAGAAGAAGTTAGGTTGAAATGATTGTTAGAATGATCTATTGATATATTAGGTAATGGCTAATATAAAGTAACATATTACAGCAGTCAAAAAAGGAAATTTTTATAAATAAAATTAAAAATTATTGAAAAATTATCTCTGTCTAAAAGTCAAAAATCAGTTAACAGATGTTTGACTGGAACCCCAGCAGTAAGAGTTGGTTCTGGGATGCAGGTGGTATCACCAAAGTAGGTAAACATTGTAGGTAACCCTGAGCCTCTATGAAGACTAAAGGATCCCTATTTCTTTTATTCCCCAGAAGTCTCTCTAAATAACTGTACAACATTGTTGTCCCACAAGGGCAGTCTTTCTCCAAGTGCCAGAGTCAGACAAGGGTCCACTACAATATCCTTCCTCCACTAGAGGAAACAGTGGGGCTGTAGAGAGTACAAATGTATTCCATTATTAAACGCTTAGTTGGTTTCTACCACTGTCGGTTTGCTAAATTGCTTTGCACTTGTCACATGCTTTGGATGACCCTACATGACAGATTCTTCACTTGCTGCACAAGGGAAATTAAGAGTGTGGTCACAGTGTGCTTTTCCTTCATTACAAATGTTTGCATTGATTCGATTTTTACTCACTTCTATTTTCTGTTTCTGGTCAGAATAAACTTTGCATTAACCCTCACTGTTTAACTCAAAAGGATGTCCCTCACCTGAACTACATTTCCTAATTCAGAACTGAAGTAAGACTTCTGTGTAACAAATGAAGTGTCTTCTTCTTGATTCTTTATATCTCTAAGTTTCAACAGCAGTGCTAATCCAGAACAATTACAACTCATTCCGTAGTGACAATGAATACTGTTGTGTTATTATTCATCCTGTTTAGAAAAGTTAGGCGTCTTAGACAATGTTATTGTTCTGTTCCCCCATTCCCAGCTCACTTCCCATATTCTGATGATTGGTTTCTTTACCTTTAAATAACAGTGCATCTTCCTACTTTATAGTATAGCTGGTAACTGACAATGATCAGATCTATGATATTACTTGGTTTTCCTTTTTTTTTTTTTATCCTCAGCCGAGGACATTTTTCTATTTCTTAATCAGATAGAGTGGGAAGGTGAGAGAGGAAGAGAGAGAGAGAGAGAGAGAGAGAGAGAGAGAGAGAGAGAAACATCGACGTGAATGGGACACATCAAGCGGCTCCCTCCCGCACAACCAAACCAGAGCCGGGGACAAACTGCAACCAAGGTACGTGCCCTTAACAAGAACCAAACCTGGGTCTCTCTGGACCATGGGCCGATGCTCAAACCACTGAGCAAATCTTCCAAGGCTCTTTGTTTTTCTTAAAGCATAAAAAATATTCCTGAAGTAAGGTGCCTATTTTTAAAATTTTCTTTATTGATTTTAGAGAGAGAGGAAGGGAGAGGGAGAGAGAGATAGAAACATTGATGAGAGAGAACAATGATTGACCCACTCCTGCATGACCCCCACTGTGGGTCAGGCCCATAATCTGGGCATGTGCCCTGACCAGGAATAGAACTGGCAATCTGTTGGTGCATGGGTCAATGCTCAACCACTGAGCCACACCAGCCGGGCTATGCTGCCTATTTTTATAGTACTGTGATGTTATTGATCAACACATGTATTTCTTTAATCTTTCTTTTTTATCTAATTTTTGCTTCTCACTCTCATTGATTTAGCTTTTCTATACTTTGGTTTCACAAGCAAAGAAAAAAAATACTTTGACCTGGGGAAAAAGTGATGAAGAAATTAGTATGAAAGCAAACACCAGGTTCAAAATCATAGAACAACTTATTTTCCACTTCTGAAATCATTTTTTAAGACTACTTTTTCCACATTATTTTCACCCTATAATCCTTTACCCATTGTAGGAGTCAATTGGCTCCAGTCAAACTGAATTGTTTATATGCTACAAGTATAGTCCACGCTTCCCTATTTCAGCACATTTGCTAACGCGGCTCACCATGTTAACATCATGGCATTCTCCATGGTCACGCCCAGTCACCTCTGCTTCTGATCCACTTTGCTGAATGTGATCTCTTTCTTCCAAAAGCTCTAGGTCTTTGCATTTTTTTTTAAGTGACCGCTCACTCTCTACTTTATATTAGAACTGTGGTTTTATCTATCTTCTCTGCAAATACCTGTAAGTTCTCTGAGAGTAGGTAGGGTCTACAGTTACATCTATCTACATACTCTACAAATTGTACCATGCCGACAGCTGGAGCAATTAACATTGAACTGAATGAAACTGAAGTGATTTAGAGTAATACGAACCTTTTTAGAAAGGCTATTAAAAAGTTTATAACTCAGCCAAGAAAACTCTTAAGCCTAAATTATCAATGTGAGATTGATTGCATGAGATACAGATCAAAATTTCTGACTGAGAGTTGAAAGATATTAAGTGTTCTCTAGATATAATCAGTCAGGAGATTTTGCCACTAAGCTACGGCCATTCTTAAATTCAAGTGGCAAGAACATTTTTTAAATTAAATTTATTGGGGTGACATTGGTTAATAAGATTAAATTGGTATCAAGTGTGCAATTCTAGGATACATCATCTGTATATTGCATTAAAACGTTTCTGTATAGGCATATTTTCTTCTACTCTCCGTTGACCATGTGGTTGTTGCAGTGGCTTCTACTTCAAGAAATCCACGATTTAAACAACTCTAAATATTTACATTAAAAGCTTTTTTGTTTGTCTGTTTCCCCCAGAATGTGTTTACTTTCCCTTAACAATTAGAACAACACAGATAAGGGACATAACTGTTTGTTGAGGTGGATACTCTGGAAGGTGTTCTCCAAATACTGATCACGCAATTATATAAGCTTACCTTCTAATGAAAAGTTTCAAGAAAATTTACAGAACTTCCTCAAACTTTTTTTTTTTTTTTTTTTTTTTTTTTTTATTCCTGGCACCTGAAGGTATATCTCTGATATAGTAACATCTTTGCATTTACTTTAGAATTTTATTATTGTTGACCATACCCTAATGAGTACCTTTAAAATGATGAAGTCTTGAATATTACCTCCAAGGGAATCAGAACCTACATTAAACTTTCAGACTATTTTTTTCTTTCTTTTTTTTTATCCTCACCCGAGGACATTTTTTTTATATTTTGTTCAGATAGAGTGGGAGGGAGAGAGAAACATCGATGTGAAAGGGACACATCAAGTGGCTGCCACCTGCTCAACCCAACCAGGGCCGGGGAAAAACTGCAACCAAGGTACATGCCCTTAGTGGGAATCGAACCTGGTTCTCTCTGGACCACAGGTCGACACACTCTAACGGCTGAGTCAAACCTGCCAGGGCTCAGACTATTTCTTTTATTGACACCTCAAAAATCATTATTTCTCATGTCCCTTGAACATAGAAAATTTAGAAACCACCCCTCATCCTCATACTTTTCTATCTAGAGGGATGAGTGACAAATAAAACCTTAAAACCTCAATACTAATATATGGCAATTTTATGACTTCTGTTGAGAGTGCTGAGGCAAAAGAAATATTACCAGAATTTAAAATATTTCTGGTAGCTGTGCAAGTCCTTGAGAACACTGTATTCATTCTTTTTGTAATAGCTGACTAATATGAATTTTGAGTCTCATACTTCTGAGAATCTAGAATTACAGAGATAGATTATTTCCTAGCTGTTTCTGATGGCCCCTTAATATTTCTTGCCTAGTAGTTTCTTTTTGGTGATTAATTTGGTCATAGTTATGATGATGATTAAAATACAGCTGAAGTACAGGACCCTATAAGGTCCTACCACAGAATTTGGAAGTATGTGAGTAAAGGTACAACCGAGTGAGCATTTTTAAAGCACAGATATGATTCTGTCTTTTTCCTGAATATTGACATAATTTTAAATTAAAGAAGAAAACAGTCTGAATATACACACAGGTTTTTTTTAAATCAATAAATGTATATTCATTAGATAATTCTGTTTGTACATGTTACAAAAGAAAAAAAAAAGTACCTAAACTAAAATCATCAAAATATCAACGAGATATTTCTTAGTGGTGTGATCTTAATTTTGTTTTTATTTTTGTGCTTTCCATTTTTCCCCAATTTTTTTTTTTATCCTCACCTGAGAACATTTTTTCATTTTTTGTTCAGATACAGTGGGAGGGAGAGAGAGTAAGAGAGAGAGAGAGAGAGAGAGAGAGAGAGAGAGAGACATTGACGTGAAAGGGACACATTGAGTGGCTGCCTCCTGCACGACCCAGCCAGGGCCAGGGACAAACTGCAACGGTGATACATGCCCTTAGTGGGAACCAAACCTAGGTCTCTCTGGACTGCAGGCCAATGCTCTAACCGCTGAGCTAAACTGGTCAGGGCTCCCAAAGTCTTTTGATAAATCAAAATAAAGATTTATTAAGAATTAGTATAGACTTTTAATTTCATAGGTCAACAAAACTATGGCCCAGTAGTCAAATATAGGCCAACATATTTTATTATCTTGAAAATAAAGTTTTATTAGAATACAGGTATGCCCATTTGCTTATTTACTGTCTATAGCCTACTTCATAATATAGTAGCAGATTTGAGTAATTATTAAAGAGAGGTTATAGCAGCAAATCTTAAAATATTTATTACCTGATCCTTTATAGAAAATGTTTTTATACCCTTATCTTATAGCATTAATTTTTTCTCAATGCATCATGTCTAGGATAGCACAGAGGGCATTTATAGGCCAACACTTTCTTAAAATTATAATATCACTTTTCCAAAAAAATAAGAATGTGTCCTAAGAATAACTTGTTATGCAGCTAGTCTGAATTCACAGGTGGAAGAATATGTCAACAGATGCGAAATTTTGACTCCTGCTATATTTTAGTGAGCTATTTCAACAGTAATTTGTATTTAGTTAAAAATATTTTTATTACAATTCAAGCTTAAATAAGCTTTGTGTCTGTCTGTTATGATACTTTCATTTTCTGGCCTTTCTTCTGAAGACTTTTCTGAATAAAAAACAGATGGGATTAAAAAACTAGAGAAACTGTATTCATATTTGAGTTACCTTTTTAAAGAAATTACAACACAAGAGAAAAGTCTATAGATAACTTAACCGAAATGCAGTATCTTCTATACACATTACTTATGATTTAAGTTGTTCAACTATTATTTGGTTTGTATATAATTTACTGTATAGTTACATAATATGTGATTAAGCAATGTAAATGCATCAAACAAAAGTAAATTCTACAGATATGTAGCACAAAGAAACACATCAAAGATAGATCAAATTATAGAGAGATAATGGGCCACAAAGTTGATTAAGATTTCTGGTAGACAAAATGGAAGAGAAAGTTTGCTCAGTCACAGAGTTAATTGTTCACAATCGAAACATAGATCCTATGTCCAGAAGAAGAACAAATATCCCTATATACTTAAAAGCCAGGTAGGTATTTCCTCAAAAAGCCACACAAAGAGGGCCCTGAGCCTTTATCTAATTCATGCAACAGCAAAGAAAAGAAACAAAATTGTTATAATAAAAGAAATTATAAATTTATAATATTTATTAATTAGCAATTTAGTACAAATTAATTATGTCTCATGACAAAGGAGTCTTTCTTTTTAACAAAATAGTGTTCTGAAAGGTAGTCCAGCTCTCTTCTACTCACATTTGATGCAAAGGTAAATAATAAAATATGAAAAAAGGAGTAAATAAATTCTTTATTCTACTAATCAAAAAATTTCCATGTATAATATTGTGCACATAGCATATGTATTATAAGTATATGTATACATAGACACATACACATATAGAAACATAAATAAAATTATATAATTTTCTTTGAACCTAATTTACATAAAATGGGTAGAAATAGCCTCACTGAAATGACAACAATGTTAGCAATGGGGCTCTTCTATTTAGAGAAAAAATATCTAATTTGGTTTGTTTCTGTGTGTTTTCAAAAGAGTTTAAAATATACTACAAAGCCATCATAATCAAAACAGTCTTGTACTGGTACAAGAACAGGCATATAGATCAATGGAACAAAACAGAGAACACAGAAATTGACCCCAGACCTTATGTGCAATTAATATTTGATAAAGATGCAAGGACATATAGTGGAGAAAAGAGAGTCTCTTCAATAAATGGTGTTGGGAAAATTGGACAGCTACATGCAAAACAAACAAACAAACAAAAAAATAGACCGCCAACTTACACCATATACAAGAATAAACTAAAAATAGATAAAATATTTGAATGTCATCCATGAAATCATAAAAATCCTAGAAGAAAATGTAGGCAGCAAAATCTCAGACATCAGATGTAGCAGAATTTTCACTGATACATTGCTTAAGGCAAGAGAAACAAATACAAAATTAATAAATGGGACTGCATCAAACTAAAAAGTTTCTGCACAGCAAAAGAAACCCACATCAAAATGAAAAGGGAACCCACTGTATGGGAGAACATAGTTACCAATGATATATCAGATAAGTCATTAATATCTAAAATATATAAAGTACTCATACAGCTCAACAAAAGGAAGACAAACAATCCAATTTAAACATTGGAAGAGCCTGCCTGTGTGGGTTGAGCATCATCATGGACTGACAGATCCCAGTTTGATTCCTAGTCAGGGCACATGCCCCACTTGTGGGCTTTATCCCCAGTAGGGGCGTGCAGGTGGCAGCCGATCAATGTTTTTCACATCATCTCTCTCTCTCTCCCTTCCTTTATCTCTAAAAAATCAATAAAAACAGAGGACCTAAAGAGACACTACTGCAAACAGAACACGCAAATGGCCAAAGACATGAAAAAATGCTTAACATCACTAATCATCAGAGAGATGCAAATTAAAACAACTATGAGGTATCACCTTACACCTGCCAGAATGGCCACCATCAACAAATTATCGAACAGCAAGTGTTGGAGAGGGTGTGGAGAAAAGGGGACTCTAGTACACTGCTGGTGGGAACGCAGACTGGGGCAGCCACTATGGAAAACAGTATGGTGTTTCCTCAAAAAATTAAAAATGGTACTGCCATTTGACCTAGTGATCTCACTTCTGGAAATATATCCTAACAAGCCTGCAACACCAATCAGGAACAATATATGCACCCCTATGTTCACAGCAGCACTATTTACAATAGCTAAGATCTGGAAACAACCCAAGTGCCCATCAGTAGATGAGTGGATTAAAAATTGTGGTACATATACACAATGGAGTTCTATGCAGCTCTAGGAAAGATCTCTTATCATTTGAAATGACATAGAGGTACCTGGAGAGTATTATGCTGAGCAAAATAAGCCAGTCAGAGAAAGACAAATACCACATGATCTCACTCATTTATGAAATATAATGAACAAAATAAGCTGACAAACAAAACAGATCCAGAGACATGGAAGTAGGGAACAGACAGATAAACCTCAGAGGGAAGGGAGATGAGGGGGGATGAGAAGAGATAAACAAAGAAATTATATGCAGGTATGCACAACCAATGAACACAGACAATAGTGTAGGGAAGGCAGGAGTGGGGTGAGAGTGGGAGGAAGGGGTCAGTGGGGGGGAGCATCTGTTATACTTTCAACAATAAAGATGAAAAAACAAGTTTAAAATAATCAAGTTGTACTGCCATAATAAGAAATGCAAGTTAAACTGCCATTTACTTTATTTTCCATTATAGTACTCTCTCAAATTATTGCTGTTTTACCCTTAATTTAGTTTATTATATTTTATAAGGTTTTATTCTCCACACATCTATTTATTACTTTAAAGTGAAGCTGATCAGAGGTTGGAAGCACTTTTGCCACCATTAAGTAGTAGTGTATTAAAATCACATGGGGAGACTTAAAGAGCTATAATTATCATAAAATGAGAGGGACCATCCATGATATAATTATGATACATTAGCTACCCTTAATTTAGGGTCAATATATGTATCATGATTTATTTATAACTAAATTATCTAGTAAAAATGTATCAGATGTTCCTTACAATCACCAATGTAAGCAAAGATATAAAAATTTAAAAACCATGAAATAACACGTTGAGCTATTAAATTACAATGCTTTTTTTTTTAATGCTAGTTTCAGCATTAGGAAAAGTGTGTAGGAATTCTTGAAGCATAATGGTAAAATTGTTGTTGAATATAAACCTCTGGATAATAGTTGGACACTATATATCAACAGGTTGTTTCAATCAAGCAATTAACTTGGAAGTCTTTATACAAAAATAACATAACACTATGCCAAGATTTATAAACAAGGATATTTTTAATTATCAGTCAGTCCCAATAAACAAAGTAAAAGGCATGTAATCTAGAGGCCTGGCTACACAGGTGGTGGAATATCTATGATGCCAGTCAGGGAATTAAAAGGCTGATGAGAGCAGAATGTCTTCATCACTTTAAGCTGGAAATTCAAAACAAGGTTACCAGAACCCAGAGATCAAGATAACCCAGTCAGAGCCGAAACCATGGCGAGCGTTTCCAGTGGGTACTGGTGCGCAGAGAAGGTGGAGCTGATGCCAGAGGTTTCACCCAAGGTAGAGGGACAAGGGGAAATGCACTCTCTCTCCCTTCTGTCTTTTAATATCCCACTGGTCAAACGAAGACAGCTGACTGAGGAGACACCCCCCCACACACACACACACACACACAGGCTGCAGGAGTCAGTCTCCCAAGATACAGAAGAGGTCAGTGTTGGAATGAGTCAGAGGCCAAACAGGACAAGAATTAGAAAATGAGCAAAACTTTAATAATATTTATGTCAAAAATTACTATACAACCACATGATGCAATGAATAATATGTAGCCATGGAGTATTATATATATATATATATATATATATATATATATATATACTATAACCCATAAAAACATTCAAGATGTGTTGAAAAATCCATATAGAAAATATAACATTTAAAAAGTATGATTCAAATATTTTGCTTTTTATGTTTATAGAAGCATATTATCTCTCCCTACACCACACACAGTCTCTCTCTCTGTCTTGAAATAAAATGGGAGGATAAACGGTTAGAGACATAGTTAACACAGATGCCTGGTTTATTTTGCTGTGTGTTGATAATTATAATGGGCTTTGTTTACACGGGGTTAGCTGAGAACTATGTGCTCTCAGCACGCAACATAATTACCTTACTTAGATGTTGCTTTTAGCAAGTGACAGAAAGAAAAGATCGTCATAAAAATCAACAAATATACTAATTTAACATGCTCAAAGCATTAAACATACATTTCAATTTGAATTTAGCAATTTTGTTTATACAGAACTTAAAGACTGTTTGATTTAGATCCTCTTTCTTTCAGAGAGTAAGGCGTTCATATATTTTTACAAAGAGACTTAGCAGGACAGAGCTGTGCTGTGAAAAGTTTATTGCGGGTTGACTGAAGATGAAGAAGTAAGGGGAGAGTGAACACATTCTCATCAGTGTGTGGTGTGACGGAGGACAAAACCAGGAGTTCGGTTATGGCATAGTAGGTATGGTAAAAAGGCAAGGGAAGGGCAGATGCTGTAACTCTAGGAATAGCTGTTCTGGTTTTAAACTGAGTTGCTGATGCAAGGCAGTGGTGTTAAAGTAACCATACTTTTAATGAGAAGAAATGCTTTCCAAACGTTTTATCTCATGGAAACACAGCAACCCTTTTTAAATGTTTGTTAACAGCTTCTCTTTTAAATAGCTTTTTTGAAGCTTCTTTTCCTTGTTCCTAAAAAGTCATATTCTCTGCAGAGTGGCAAAGCACTCCAATTCCTGAATGCTGGAGAATCTTCCTCTCCTTCCTGGGTGCCGTGAGCTGCACCCATCCCAAGTAACATGGAGCCTGCTTCCCCGATGCTCACAAAGCCTTTCTCCGAAAGGGTCTTCGGTGATGCTCTGGACAGAAACTCCTATAAGTTACCCTCCTTAGCGAATGCAGTGGCCCCAGCCCCTCACTGGTAAGCAGTTCTTTCTTTCCTGCAATTCAGACTTTTAAAAAGACCTTTAAAATTATCAACAGAAGATTTTGAATCCTTAGTCTGGGGGTCTTATTTCCCATAGTAGTGAGAATAGGCAAGCTTGAAGAAGAGGAAATAAAATAAGGTGCTCAAGTTTTGACATGTCAAGTTTTATTATTTTAACAAGATATCTAAGTGGAGATATCTTGTTTGAAAATGGAGCTATAGAACTAGATTAGATTTTAAATCTATAACAGTGAAGGTTGATTCAAAAATGTCATAGACACTATAAAATTATTCAGAATTTCTGATTGTTGTTAAAAATAAATTAGATTCTCACTTGCCTCAGGACATTTAACTGTTGTTCTTTAAAAATGAGTTAATGGAATGTATTTGCATAATTGTTTTCTTAGCTAAAAAGATTTAAGAAAGCAATAATACATATGCACTTGAACGTTTTTTATTATTGTATACTATAAGATACTGCAAATTTTATCCAATGTGCTTTTTTTATGGAGCCAAAATATTTTTTTCTCTCTTACTTTTATGGTAGATACAAAACCAGTATTTTTATTAAAAATGCTAAGATAGATTAAATTAAATATCACTGGTTCTTTAAAATAATCTTTATTGGTAAAGGAGGATGCAAAAATGGCGGCAGATGAATAGAAGCTACACAGATAATCACCCAGGACCAAACATGAATTTCAACTAAAATAAAGATGAATCATCAGAAAAAAGCAACAGAAAAGCAGTGGGACAGGATCACATAACCAGGGACACTGGTAGGATCTGCAGAGGTGCAAGAGGGTGGCAGGCTGGGAGCCCACGGACAGCAACAGTCTAAGCTGTGAGGGGTATGCACAGAGATAAAATACTAAGCTTGCTCCACAGCACAGAGGATTGTAACAGAGCACTGGTTTAGCCACAGCCACTTACCTAGGACTCTGGCAGAGGGAGAACAGACTGAACTGAAACTCTGTGGGGACACCGAAGATTTTGAGGGCACTCAGAGTTTTCGTTGAGTCGTGGCCACAGAGGAGAGTGGCCAATGTGCTCCTTCCCAGAGCTGTGGGGAAAAGCAGCAGCCCCGCCCTCAGAGATTCAGCCTCCTACAGTTGAGCCAAAGAAATGTAAATTGAGGCTCATTAACAATCAGCATTTATCCCACCCTCTGGAAATCCTCTTATGCAGAACACCAGGGCTATATTCCAAGGTACTGAGTAACTGAGACTACTAGCCTCCAGGAAGAAGCTAGAGCATAACTGAATCTTTCCTGGGCTTGCAAATCTACCCAGGAAAGTAAGACTAGACAGTGGTGTTTAACGGGGGCCCACCCAGGCTCATCCAAACCCAGTAGAGGGAGCCACAAATAGCAGAACACCAACACCCACAGGGAAAATTTGGCAGGCTCCAAAACCCACTGAGATAGCCAAAATGGTGAAACAAAGAAACAAATCCCAAATGAATAAACAAGAAAACTCTATCAAAGATGATATAAATGAAATGAAGTTAAGCAAATTATCAGAGGTAGATTTCAGAGTCATGATATTGAGAAAGCTCAACAGCATGAGTAAGGACATCAGCACCATTAGTAAAGATATAGAAACATTAAAAACCAAACAAGTGGAAATGAAGAATGATAAAGCAGAAATTAAGAACACATTGGAAGGACCAACCAGCAGAGTAAAGAAAGCTGAGGACCGGATCAGTGAATTAGAAGACAGGGTAGAAAAAATCAACCATTCAGAAAACCAAAAAAAAAAAAAAAATACAATGAAGAAACAGGAAGATAGCTTAAGACAAATGTGGGACAACTGAAAAAATAATAACATTTTCATCATAGGAATCTCTGAAGAGAAAGAAAATGGGCAAGGGTTAGAGAATATATTTGAAGAAATAGTGACAGAAAACTTTCCTAACTTGGTGAAAAAAGAATGCATTCACGTTCAAGAAGAACAGAGAGACCCAAGTAAGAAGAAACCACACAGGCCCACACCAAGACACATAATAATTAAGATGTCAAAAATTTAAGACAAAGAGAGAATTCTAAAGGCAGCAAGAGATAAGCAACAGGTTACCTACAAAGGATACACCATAATGCTCTCAGCTGACTTCTCAACAGAAACACTACAGGCCAGAAGAGAGTGGCATGAAGTAATCAAAGTCTTGAAAAACAAGGATCTGAATCCAATATGACTCTATCCAGCAAGGCTATCATTCAAAATAGAAGGTCAAATGAAGAGCTCCCCAGACAAAAAAGGCTAAGGGAATATATTAGCACCAAACCAGCACTGCAAGAAATGTTAAAAGGACTGCTGTAATTTGCAGAAAAAATAGGAAGAAAACTAGAACCACACTAAACAAAAATGGCAATAAATAAGTACATATTAATTATCACCTTAAATGTGAATGGTTTGAATGCTCTGATAAAAAGACACAGAGTAGCTGACTGGATAAGAAACATGACTCACATATATGTTGTTTACAAGAGACCCATCTCACAACATAAGACTCACATAGATTGAAAGTGAAGGGATGGAAAAAAATCTTTCAAGAAAATGGAAAGGAAAAAAAAAAACTGGGGTAGCAATACTCATATCTGATAAATTAGATTCCAAAATGAAGACCATAACTAGAGACAAACAAGGACACTACATAATATTAAAAGGATCTATCCAACAGGAAGATATAACCTTGGTAAACATAAATGCACCCAATTCAGGAGCACCAACATATATTAAAAATCTTCGGGGGATCTTTAAAGAAGAAATCAACAGCAATAAAATCATAGCAGGGGACTTCAACACCCCGCTGTCATCACTGGATAGATCATCTAGGCAAAAAATTAACAAGGAAACACAGACTCTAAATGAAGTGCTAGATCAAATGGATTTAATAAATATCTACAGAGAATTACACCTCAAAACTGTAGAATTCACATTCTTCTCAAGTGCACATGGGACATTCTCAAAGAGAGACCACATGTTAGGGCACAACTAAATAGTCTCTACAAGTTCAAGAAGATTAAAATCATATCAAGCATCTTCTCAGATCACAATGGCATGCAACTAGAAGTCAATTGCAACAAGAACATGCAAAGACATTGAACTCATGGAGGTTAAATAGCATGTTATTGAACAATGAATAGGTTACCATGGAGATAAAGGAAAAAGTTAAAAACATCCTGGAAACCAATGAAAAAGAACACAGAACAACATGAAATCTATGGGATGCTATGAAAGCAGTTCTGAGAAGGAAGTTCATAGCACTATAAGCCTACCTCAAGAAACATGAATCCATAAAAACCCTAGAAGAAAATGTAGGCAACACAATTTCAGACATTATATGCAGCAGAATTTTCAGTGATACATCACCTGAAGCAACAGAAACAAAGGAGAAAATGAACACTTGGCACTACATCAAACTAAGAAGCTTCTGCACAGCAAAAGAAACAACCACCAAAATGGAAAGGCAACCCACTCTATGGGACAGCATAATTGCCAACAATACATCAGATAAGGAGTTAATTTCCAAAATACGTAGAGTGCTCATACAGCTCAACAAAAGAAAGACAAAAAACCCAATGAAAAAAATGGACAGAGGAACTAAATAGACACCTATTCAAACAGGACATACAAATGGCTAAAAGGCATATGAAGAATTGCTCAACATCACTAATCATCAGAGAGATGCAAATTAAAACATCAATGAGGTATCACCTGCCAGCAGTCAGAATGGCCATCATCAACAAATCATCAAAAAACAAGTGTTGGAGAGGGTGTGGAGAAAAGGGGACTCTAGTGCATTGCTGTGGGAATGCAGACTGGTGCAGCCACTATTGTAAACACTATGGTGTTACCTCAAAAAATTAAAAATTGAATTGCCATTTGACCCAGTGATCCCACTTCTAGTAATATACCCTAAGAAGACTGAAACACCAATCAGAAAGAATATATGTACCCCCATGTTCATAGCAGCACTCTTTACAATAGCTAAGATCTGGAAACAGCTCAAGTGTCCATCAGTAGAGGAATGGATAAAAACGCAGTGGTACATATACATAATGGAGTACTATGCAGCTGTAAGAAAGAAAGATCTCTTATTGTTTGAGATAACATGGAGGGTCCTGGAGAGTATTATCCTAAGCAAAACAAGCCAAGCAGAGAAAGACAAATATCACATGATCTCACTTATTTGTGAAATATAATGAACATAACAGTCTGAGGAACAGAGACGTGGAAGTAGGGTACAGACTGACAACCCCCAGAAGAGGGTGTGATGGGGGAAGAAAGTGATAAACCACAGAACTTATATGCATGTAGGCATAACCGATGGACATAAACCACAAAGATGGGGACGGGGCGGGGAGGGAGGTGGAGGAGGGTGTCAATTGGGAAAAAGGAGAAACCTCTGTAACAAAAATAAGTAAATACATAAATAAATAAATAATATTTACTGGTATAACATTAAAAGGGGCAAAGTCAAAGAATTATTGAAGCAGAAAGATATATATATATATAGATATATATATATATATAGTCTTTATGTGTGTGTGTGTGTGTGTATATATATATATATATACTCACAAAATGATGGTTGATTTGAAAAGCATTAAAATTTTCATTATTTTAATTTTTAGAGAATGTGACTTATTAAGCATATTCAATTTTGAAGTATAAAATAACAAAGTAACATATTATTTTTATGAATATTTATATTATTTGATTCCATGTTAATTTATAAAAGAAATTGAATTGGGTCTCACCTTTCTAATATTATAAATGTCTGCCTTTACCATGCTAGAAGTGACATGTGAGTTTTTTTCTGCATGTTTTAAAAATCTAAAAGGTTTCAAATATTTTTTACTTTATGTTCAGTCATATATATATGTATATTTAAATTCTATTTTTCGAATTAATTAGATTTTTCTGGAGCAATACATTTTTTGACACGTAAATACTTTAATATTACTATTTAATTGCTCTATTTGAATCATAGTTTCGAAACAGACTAAGCAACACAAAATATGTAACACTACATATTTGACTTTCATGTTCCAGTTCAGTGTAAAGAAAATTAAATCAAGGACTAGCTCATAATTCCTGCATTTCCTGATATTTAATTGCTCAAACCATATCTAAAATTGAAAATATAGAGTTTTTATAATTAAAAATAATTTATTTACTTGAAATAACTGCCTCTTTTGGTATGGATTAAAGAATCCCACTGCATGGATAAAATTAAGTTGTAGAAAATAATTTGGTTTTGCTTTGATGTAAAAAAGATATTATAAGTGAATATATTTTATCATGTTAATGAGTACTTACACTTACCTAAGAAACTTCAAGGTAGAAATAATAGTATCTATACATTAACATTTTTTGTTGTTTATTGATTTTAGAGAGAGAGAGGAAGGTAGAAGGAGAGAGAGAAAGAAACATCAATGAGAGAGAACATCAATTGGCTGCCTCCTGCATGCCCCCAACCTGGGCAATGTGCCCTGACTAGGAATCTAACTGGTGACCTCTTGGTGCATGGGTCAATGCTCAACCACTGAGCCACAGCAGATGGGCAATAGTGTCTATATATTTTAAATAACAAGTATTGCTGTACAGTTATTTTGTGTGTTAATTATATAAAGAAACGATTTGTAATTGAAATGGAAAATGATGTTTGAAGAAACCTCAGAAAGCTTTCTCATGGTGCAAGGCCCTGTGTATCTGGTTCCATCCTACCTCTAACATCTCACCTCATATAGTTTTCACATAAACTCACCTGCCCCAGTTTTATTTCCATCATCAGACCCAAATAATTATGTGTTATATAGAAGATGACTTCACACTGTCTCTTAATCTAGTGTCAGTACTAAAATAAAAGAAACTATACAAATTTTCAAATTATTTACATGTGTTTACATACTCATATACAAATATACACAAACATATTACATCTAATAGTTTCTCAGTTTATCATGAAACAATTTGTAATAAAACTAAATTAACTATCTTATTTATTCTTCATTAAAGTGTTAATAAGTTTACAGATAAATTATTCAACAAGTAGGAAAATAGTGATATGTACCTAATATACTTTCTTATTACTTGATCTCACAAAAATAGTGTTTGTTAATATATAGATATTTTAACTTTATATTTATTTAATAAGCTGAATTAAATTTGATGAGTAAGTTAGATATTATTATACTAGTGAAAACAACATTTTCTAGATTTCATATTGCAAGGCCATTGATAAATTAATACCAGCATGTTTGTAATAAGATATCTTAAATTATAGTTATTAAACCACTAAGAGTTTTATTCATAGAAACAAGTTTCCACGCTTAAAAATGAAGCAGAATTTTGTTGTTCTTGTTAATCCTCACCCGAGGATATTTTTTCTATTGATTTGTTTTAGAGAGAGTGGAGGAGATAGAGAGAGATGGAGAGAGAGAAACATCAAGTGAGAGAGACACATTGATTGGTTGCCTCCTCTACGTTCCCTGAGAGGGCCTGGAATTGAACCTGCAACCAACCCAGGTACATGTCCTTGACCAGGAATCAAACCCAAGATCAAGATCTTTAGGTCCGAGGGCATATCTATATCTATATCTATATCTATATCTATATCTATATCTATATCTATCTCTATCTCTATCTCTATCTCTATCTCTATCTCTATCTCTATCTATCTATATCTATATTTATATCTATATCTATCTATCTATATCTAAAGTTAGAATGTGACAACTCCTTTCAAAAGACTGTAGAATTGAAATTATTCATACTGATAGATTTGATGAGAATAAAAAAATGTCTATTGATAATTCAAATTTAGAAAACATGATAGATACTGATTTAGAAAATGATATATCTATTTCAAACAGAATTTTGAAAAATAGGAATAGAATGATAATTCTCTCTCATAAAAATATCTGCATTGCAAATTAATAGTAAATCAAATTATTTTAAATTAATGTATATTACTTTTAATCTCTGTTCTATTTTTTATCTTGCCGATTTATTTGTTGTTTGTTTGTATGTTTGATAACTTTAGATTTAACTCCAGCTCTTTATTAACTGTTATAACATTTTTTCTTTCTATTTTTTTATCATATCTACTTATTCAATAAATAGTTGTTGAAAGTCTACCAAATGCCATTTACAATTCTTTAGGATATGTCAGTGAATAAAACAGACACATCAATAATTATCATTAATACCTGAATCATAATATGTTAGGAAGTAAAAAGTGTTACGGAAAAAATGAAGGAGCATAAAGTTGATAAATTGCTCTTTTAAAACAGGTTGGTCGGGGTAAGTGCATTGAAAAGGAGAAATTTTAGCAAAGATTTGAAGTAGGTAAAGCAGTTAGTTTTCCATGAAGATATGGAGTGAAATTGTACCAGACAAGGGATTCACCCAGTACTAAAATATAAAGGTTAGAGGGAGCCTAGAATGTTTGTGGAAAAGCAGAGAGGACTGAGTGGAGGTGGCAGAGTGTGTGAGAAACATAGAAAAATGTTAGCTCAGAGAAATAATGGAGAAGTTATTGCACAGTTCTCTGTGATTTTGCCTTTTACCTTGCGTAAGATGCAGAACCATCACATGGCTTGAAAGGAAAGAAAAAAAGAAAAGCATTATATGTTAAAAAGATAATTGTTCTTTTATGTACATACTGATGAGGACTATGTTGGAAATGGAGAAATAGGCCTTTACTACAAAATATGATCTCACTTATATGTGGAATTTAATGAACAAAATAAACTGATGAACAAAATAGACCCAGAGACACAGAAAGGAGTACGGTTCAGACTGACAAACCTCAGGGGAGGGGGTTGGGGGAAGAATGAGATAAACCAAAGAACCTCTATGCATGTATGCATGACCAATGGACATAGACAACAATGATGAAGGGATGCGGGATTGGGAGACAGGTGTCTAGGGGGAAAATAGGAGAAATATCTATAACAAAAATAAATTAATAAAAATTGTAAAAAAACTATATGTATATATGCATAACCAATGGATACAGACAATAGTGTGATGAAGGTGGGGTGGGAGCAGGGAGAAAGAGGTCAATGGGGGAAAAATGAGGAGACATCTGTAATACTTTCAACAGTAAAGATAAGACATTTAGAGGGGTAAAAAATCAAAACAATATTAAAAAAAAATAAATCAACAATTACCAAAGAGATAATGGGTGGAAAGTATTAACATACTAACTTTGAGTTTCCAACAAGTAACATAATTATAGACATATTGTGAAGACAGATCAGCAGGATTTCTTGGAATATTATATTTAGTATGTTGGACAAAAACATTTCATCATTTTTCTTCAACACACCAACTGAGCAATTAGATTATGAGTTGTCATTAACTCAGGGGGATAGATTGTGTATGGAATGTGCTTGAGAGAAGAAAATAAAAGTTCACCGTGGATATGAATGTTGATATTTATTAGACCTACCAGTGGAGATGTTGAGGAGAGAGTTGCATATGGATCTAGATTTAGAGAAGTAAATCTGAAATATAAATACTAATTTGTCAGTCACTAATTTTGGGTAGTGTTTTAAAATATCACAAAAGAAGTTAGTGTAATTAAAGCAAAAAAGAGAATCAAGTGAATCATGGAACACTTCACTATAAAGGGCTTTGAGTAAAAACACAAGAACATTTGACTGTGGAGGCGTAATAAATGATAAGGAACACCGCCTGGTGAGTATGGTATATTAGGAATCAAGTGTAGAAAGAACAAATGGCAAACGGTGTCCAGTGTTTCAAATGAGATAGTACTTAACATTAACCATGTCATATGATGTAAAAATTATGAAGTTATTGATGACCTCCACATGAACAATAAAATGGTGGAAGCAAAAACCTGATTTGAATGAAATGAGGGGATAATTAGAATACAGAAATTAGAGACAGAGAGCATGAGATTTGTTTTTAAGGAATTTTGCTGCAGAAGGGAGCAGAGAAGTGGGACATAACCTTGTAGAAAAGTGAAGAAATAACAAGATACTATTTTTAATATAATATTGGAGAGAGAGCAGCATGTTTCTACATGAAAGCAAGGGTAAAGAGGGAAAATTAACAAAGCAAGGAGGAAAAAATCCTGGGAACCACTTCCTTAAGTAACAGGGTGAAATGTAGTACGGTAATATAAGCAGAGATGTTGGCTTTGTATAGAATACAGATGGCTCACTACAGAAGCAGGTGGGAAGGTACATATCATGGGTGCAGATGGTAGATGGTTGGGGAATAAAGTTGTGGGCATTTGTGGAATTTGCTTCTGACTCCTTAATTTTTCTTAGTGAAATAGAAAAATTCCTTCAGCTGAGATAAAGTATGGGGAAAGATGTGTTGTTGGTTTCAGGATAAATAACAGTTAAAACAGTTATCTAGGGAAACGCTGGAATACATGATTAGAAAATTACAGTGTAATTGCTGTGCAGTATTTAGAGGCCACTTCATTCATACTCATGTTCATGATTTAAAATGAGGCTTCTTTTTTTAATCCCACAGCCACATTCAGTTGCATGAGTGTGGATGTGGAGTAGACTGAATTATATTTAATAAGGGTTGTGATTTTAGTAAGTGAGCATGATTATGTAAGATAAATCTGAGGGTGGAGAAACTGAATGTATTTGCAAGAAAGTGAATGTGATGATCATTGAATTTAAGCTGGGGTAAGTACAGAAGGGTCAGGATGGTGAAAGTGTAAACAAATTAAATGTTTTAGTGAGCAAAGAATTGTGGATTTTAAGTAGAGAGATCAGAAGGATCCATGTGGATTTGTGGTCATATGTGAGTGGAGCCTAATTGAAATTTATGAAAGGATTGCAGTTACTGGAAATGAAATATTGTAGGGTATGACAATAGAATGTGTGGTGAAGACTGGGTGACCATTGCAGGGAAATTATAGGAAATGAGAGGCAATATTACAGGACGAATCACCCATGAGTATATTAAAGAATTAAGAAAGGAGTCCTATTAGAAAGATTAGAAGTGATCTAGAATTGAAATCATTGAGAAATTAAGATGAATAGCTCAGTGATAATTATGAGCAACAAGGAGAGTTAGACCACTACACTTGTTGTATCATGGTTATTAAACAGACAATACACAGTTGTATCATGGTTATTAAACACTTCCGTGCCTCCCCCCATTCCCATGTTGAGTCTAGATAGACTACCATGCAATATTGCTGCCTCAACATTCATTTTGTGTGGCTAAGGGCTGAACTGATTCTAGCCAATCCCTTGAGTGCATGTCCCTAGATAGTAGACAGGAGAGTCATAAGTCAGTGTAAATTCCTGATATGAATGACTTCCTCAGTGTCCCTGGTGATAAACAGTCTCTGACCTGCTTCTCATCTCTAGTCCTTGTACACTCCTTAGATATGAACCCTGCAAAAGTTACAAAAAATCCCTCTTTTTAAAAATTTCAATGGACAAATCTAGCCTTAGCTTGGGAACCCAGAAACCCATGAACACTAATAAAAGTGTATGCTGCTTGCACAATGCCTGTACCTCATCCTTGCCTCCTCCTGTGGTCCCTTGAGGTTCCCAGTGAAACTGCCTGTATGAAACTCTAATGGTGGACCTGATGGCAGTATGCATTTATTAAATCCCATAGAAATTTACAGTGCACAGAAAGTGAATTTTAGTATATACAATTTCCATAATATCAGTTAGGCGATTGGGAGATTCCAGTAATAAATGTAGATGGTTTCAAATATTACTGTTTCACCAATATTTGAAACAATCTCACTAAAGAGCACGGAAGAAAATGTGCTAACCTAAGTAACTTGGGAAATGAGTGAAATTCTTTGAAGACTTAAGGCACAAGAAACTACATAGAAATACTGTACTCTAGTTAAAGTTTTTTTTTAATACACAGGATATAAATTAATAATTCTGATATTGACAAATATGAACACTGGAATAAAACAATTACACAAAGGAATGGCAGATGATGGAAGTCAGGTTTATCATCACTATAGGTGGGAATTTGCAGGTAAACAAAGGGTTGAAGCTAAATAATCCACAGAATAATGAATTAGAATTGGAGATATCATTATGAACATATGTTTAGCTCAATATAGATACAGAAGGTTACAAATAAAAATATTTGTAGGTCTAGATATAGACTATGTTTAATATACATGCATTTCTTTATGCTGTTGTCTCAGAGGGCCCTAAAATAAATAGCATCCCAGTGGCCATGAGCTCACCTAGCACTTAGATCTAGATTTCTAGTATCATTTAAAAAAAAAAAATACAACTAGAGCACAATGGAGAAATGGCTGACTATAACACTGGGATGGGAAATACATAAGATAATCCAGAGCTTGCTGTAGTGCCAAAAAGTGCTAACAAAATACACTTAATGAGGATATATCATAGGAAGCAACTGAGAAAATTGCCGATGGTCAAAACTGGAACAATTTAAGCAAAACATTATGTTTTATTGGGTTATAACCCAAAGTATAAAACAAATATTTATGTGTCTATACTAATATAAATAAATTACTGAGTAGATTAATAAATGGAGAGAAAACAAAAATTTTCCATACAGAAGAATTCCAAATAATTTATCTAGAGACTCTGCCCTAAAGAAGGTAGCATAACTCTCCACTTGGGAAGAGAAAGATTGCTGTATTTTATTCAGCATTTTTAGGTGTTCTGTAGCCAGAAAAGTTTTCAGAATATATAGTCTATTTTTCTGAGGCCTATAAATTTCACTGTCATCTAGTTGTTAGTATTGTGGATGAAGAATAGATACCTATGCTGATTTTTTTTTCTATACATAAACTCTGCTCTCTCTATGGATTATACATTTTTCTCTTTATTGTATGAGGTCATAAATTCCAAGAAGATACAAGTGGAATTTTTTTTTAAGTTAGTATATGTGACAATCAAAACTTTTGATCTGAAAATCTAAGTTTGTCATGTTGGGAATGTTATTCTCTCATTTATTTTTCTTCTATGTATTATTTATTCAATCACTTCCTTCAAGAACTGCTTTTTTTAAATGTCATTTTTAATCTTTTCTATTCAACAAATTATTTTCTTGAGTAATGGCTAACTTGTGCTTTTCCTATGTTCTAGATCCTTTATAAAATATTTGCACTTTACTGTAAGAGATATCCTCTAGTTAACCATTAATTTGGTTTTTTGGCATTGTCCTTCTATTATCTTATTACGTCTATTTGTGAAATTTACATGGCATCTCTGAGACCTTCTTCTGAATCTTCACAGAAGAGTTTGTTTCTTTCTTTCTTGGTTCTTTTCTTGATTTATTCCCAGGGCCCTGGGCCCTAGCTTATTATTGTCATCATTGAATTCTTTAAATTAATCTCCCATTGTTATCTTGGTCTCCCTTTGCAAAGCAGCCAGTTGATGATTACGAACTTCAGTTTATTTTTCAGTTTTAATATGGTTTTCTCCTATTCATCTTCTATTCTTCAGAAATGGAAACTTTTTTCACCTTCACATCTTGATTGTTTTATTTTTTTGTTTGTTTGCTTTTAGCCATTGTTTTTCTTATTTTGTTTTAATTTTTAAATCATCAAAACCATGTGATTTACTATATTTCTCCTCAAAAGAATCTAAAACAGTACTTTCCAGTTTCTTTTTATGAATAGGTTTGAGGGCAGCACTATTTGTAAAAGCAAGAGGTCTTTTTATAAGAGGAATAACGGGAATCAGACATGGAACAGGCTTAAGGAAAACACATTCTGTCTCCTATACAAAAAGTACAGAAGTTCATTTTCCCTGGTAGTTTAACAGGCTCCCTGAAATCTTCAATGTAAATGTAGGTAGCGTGGAAGATATAAGTAATCCTGCTTACTTTCCTAACTGATCTGTTTTATGTGATGGTAACAGTAGGTTTTTCTTAATTAGCATGTTGTGAATTGCTTCAAGATCTTGCTTTTGAATTTGTCATTTGGTTGATGAGTGTCGGGAAGGTTATTTTATATTTTTAATGCCTTCCTTGTTATTTTCAATGGAATTTTGGAGTGACTAAACTAGGGGCAATTATTCAGATTCTCCTACTAGAGACCTCAAGATTTTGTTTTTATGCAGATATACCTGATCTACCAAGTTGCTTCATCTGGGAATTAGAATATATAAAACTGTTTATATTTAAAATTGCTTCTTTTAAATATCCCTTCTATTATAATAATGTTAGAATTTTTAATGGCCTATGTTTTAAAAGCTCAGACATTTCTCGTATTCAGAAGCCAATTAGATTAACTTGAAAAAATACTAATAACATAAAAAGATTTAATACATTTTAGTAAGGCATTTAGATATGAGAGATCTTTGTTAATTTCACAGAAATTATGGTCAGATATTCTTAAATATGAAAGGTAAAATAATATAATATTTTATATCTTGCTTACTGAGAATTTTTATTTTATAGAGTAAAAGAAAAAATATATAAAATTAATGCCACAGTGCTCACTTGCAAAACAAGAATTTTTTTGTTGGTTAGTTTGTTGTTTTCAAGAGTGCAGGTGATAAAAACAGCAGAAAAGGAGAATAAAAATAAAGATGTTAAAATAAAAGGCATTATGCTTCTTAGCTAGTTTGCTGTTAGCCTCATTTCCAATTCAATTTTGATTTGTACCTAGCACATTTAGCATAAATAAGCTTTCTTTATTTATTTTTTCTTGCTTCCATGAAAGGTTTGAGTCTTGAATTAAGCCTTTCCTAGCAGTAAACTGCAATGACAGCCCTATGTTTATGTAGGTGTGTATGTACTCCAACATAACAAAAACAAAAGAAGCATCAGTGATATCCTCAGGATGTGAGAGGGTTGCCTAGGCACCAACTGCTGTTCTGTCATCATTTCCACTGCTTAACAGTTGGAGACTCAGAGTTTATGGCCACAGATTCTGTTTAACTGGCAGACCAAGTCATCAAAATGAAAAAAATGTGAAACGTTTTGTATTTGCAGAGGACCTAAGACCTAGCAAGACTAAGGTTGTGTTTTGGCTTTAAAAGAACTCACTAATTATCAAAATCAATCAATCAATAAATGCAGACATACATTACACTCACACACACACACACAATAATTGTTCCTTAGGGAGATTTTGAATGGAAGATAGAGTTTTTGAATAGGGTTGCTTATATTCTTAATACAGCTATTCCTCATGCCTAATCTACTACAGTTACTTATATAAAAATATTTTTAAAGAAATTCACAATTATAAAATTGAGTGAAATTAATATAAGACGGCTTATGACTTAAGTGCCTAACTAGTAATTCGGATACTTCAGGCCAATTTTTTCCAGACTCCCCAATGATTTGAATCATCACATTCCAAACAGAACCTCATCATGGCTGCAGGGGGTATGAGCTCCGACAGCAATCTTGCTGTCATGGGCCATCTGACCAAGAAGCGCAGCAAATGCATTTGATGTGCAATTGTGTCTGAGTTATCTATAACTCCACAACAAACCATCTTCAAAACTTGGTGGCCTAAAACAACAACGATATTATATATTATACCTTTGTGGCTTTGTAATAATGGGAAAAGTTCTGCATGAGGAATCTTTTTGCTCCAACTTGGCATTGACAGGGGTCACTCAAGGCTACTTAGCTTGTGGTCTGAATGGTCCAACATGGCTTTACTCACCTGTCTGGCACTTTTGCAAAAATGGCTTGAAGACTTTGGCACAGCTGGACCATTTTATTTTTCCTCCATGTGTCCTCGAGGCCTTTTATATGGTCCCTACAACAGAGTACCTAGACTTAACCTATTGTGTGAGGGTTCCAAAAACAAATGCTCCTAGAAGCCTAGGTAGGTTTGGTCAGCCCTTCCAGATTAATTCTCAACAATCTCAGAGTAACATTTCTGCCATGTTATATTGGTCAAGCAAGTCTCTGAGGTCAATCCAGATTTTAGGCAAGGGGAATTAGGCCTCACCTCTCAGTGGGAGGAGTAGCAATGAATTTGAGGTCATCTTTAATATGACACAGCTGTTTTGATTCCTTATGCTTAGCTCCTATGTAAGGCATCCTGGAGAAGTGAACAAATAGGTTTTTGTTATTGTTTTTAATATCCAGGAACTTTTTACATATCACTTGAAAATGAAGTCCTGGTGGCACTTCTAGGAATAATAATAATAATAAAATACATAAGGTTAAATATATAACCTTTCTTACGAGGGAAAAAAAAAAAGCCTTATTAGACAAAGCAAACGGGACTCTAAATTATGAGATAGAAGAAACTATGGAAGATGTAAAGATAAATGCTGTTTTCATGCTGATACAATGGAAGGAGAGAGTAAAGAGGTAAATTAGGACATCATGAGATTAAACTCAGCAATAGCAGAAAATTAGATCCAAATCTATTCATCTGCTGCTTGGAAATTCATTTCTTTTTTCTTTTCTTAAGGTAGGAATTGCTTTTCTAAACAAGACCTACAGTTATAGAGATCGGTTAGAGTTAGGATGTGTATTTCACCTGTTTGCAAATCATAATGTAAATTTTATTTTATATAATTTTACGTAAAATTTTTAAGTAAAGGCTTAAATCTCACTTAAAGGCTTATTATATTTGACTTGAAATGTATATTGTCTTAATGATAGCAAAAGTAGACTATAGCTGAGACATTGACAGAGCACAGTGCAGATTGTCTTCTTCAGGTCCAAAGTGGTTTGCATAGGATGGCCCCAGCATCCAGACAGAGCCTGGTAGTTATACAGGAGTGGGCCAAATTAGGGTTACAGTAGAGTCACAAAACAGTTTATTTTTATATTATTACTTATTACTTATTGTGTTATTTATTTGTATTAAAACTATAAACCTACTTTTGCTCACCCCTGTATATACTGTCCTGACATACAAGTGTCAGAGCAGAGTGCTATATAATGGTAAAAATAACTAAGGGTCATCAAAAGCTAACAAGCTCCAGGAAATGGGATGTTAGGAAGTCTAAGAAACCTTATGTGTCTTTCTTCAGCCATTTGGCTATGAAGAATAGTAAAGTCAAAAGTAGAAAATGCAATGAAGACTCCTGTCAGCTTCAAAAGTCATTGGTGTCGATAATTAAACATTCTACTTTCCACATCAAAACTGTTGTTTCTTTTATATCTGTATATAGACCAAGGGTAAACCAAAAATGGCCCAGAAACTGAAACTTATTGGTCCAGAAATACAGCAGGTGAACAAGAATTTCCCAGGTTAGGGCAGAGAGACTTCAGCTGAATTATACTTGAACTGACCAGTACATATGGAGAAGTACTTTCTTAGGAGATGATATAATTGGGCACGTTCAAAGGGTCCACATCCTTTAATATGTGTCTGCTCAGCCACAAGAATTAGGATATTGCCTCAGAGTTTTACATATGTACATTCAAGTTATCATTTGTGTAAAAAGTTTCTTTATAAAACACTAATATTTAGTTGAAGTATATACCATGTAGCAAGGATCACAGTAGGTACAATGCATTGAATTTACTTCACATAATTCAATTTTGGTGTAGTCTTTTTGGTCTTGGTCAAAGAAATTGGTCTTTGGCACTGACTTCCACTCATTGGGTCTAAGCACTTTAAATCTATGTTGGTCTAAATGGTAAAACTTTAAGTTTCATTATTTTTTTAAATTTTTTAAAATTATAGAATGACTTACGTTTTGATGGAGCTTGAAAAGCAGTGTTGAACAATACAGGCATAAAGGTTAAGAAGTTTAAAAATCATCATGTAGCCCTGGCTGGTTTTGCTCAATGGTTAAAGTGTCTGCCCACATACACCAAATGATCCCAGGTTCATTTTCTGGTCAAGGGCGCATACCTGGGTTGCAGGTTCAATCTCTGGCTTGGTAGGGGCCTATGCATGTGTCTCTCTCTCCCTGATGTTTCTCTCTCTCTCCCCTCCCCCATCTCTCCCTTCCACTGTCTCTAATAAAAATCAATGAAAAAATTATCCTCCGGTGAGGATTAACAGCAACAACAAAAAATGTCCTGCAGACAAAACACATTATGAAATTAGAGGTTTACCAAAGATATCTTTTAAATAATATTATGTGAAAATGTTCTTTGTGAACTACAAAGTCATTTATTTTTCTTCCTTTAGAAGAAGTAAGCAGAATAGGGATAGTTGTTAGGTCAAGAACTTTCTTTTCTTATGATCATTTAATCATATCACTATCTTAAATTTCTTTAACATTATTCTTTTTAAAGAGTATAATTAATTAGTCAGTGTCTCTTAATTACATTCAAAACAGTCTTCTTTAAAATTGTATTTTTATTGTTGAAAGTATTACAGATGTCCCCCTTCTCCCCCATTGACCCCCACTACCTCACTCCCACACCCCAAGCCTTTACCACACTATTGTCTGGTGTTTCTGACTTCTTAGACAAAAGACAAGAAAATAGAAACAGATGGAATAAACTCTCCGCTCAATATCACAAAGCTAGCCTACAGATGTTTTAGCCATAAAGTCAGGCATGTTTTAGTTAAAGATAGGATCATGTGAGCTCACCCTCTGATAGTTATTTTAAGAGTTTGCATTTAGCTGATAACTTAATAGATTCTGGTATAGTTCTTCTAGCTATTTAGATAAATGGGAGTTTGTATAGTTCCAGCTAGGCAAGCAGAAATAGAGTAGAGGAAGATCATTCTTCCTAACATTCCAGAATTAACTTCCAAGCTGTTTTGCTAAGGAATATAACTGAAGTTGAAACCCAGCAGCTCATGTAGATCTGCTCAGGTATATATAGTTTCGCTTCAATACTTGTTCGTCTAGGTCAGGTGAAGAAAATAAATCTAACTCCAATTAGTTCAATAGATGGAATTAACTAAACTAGCAAGTAAAAATCTTACAAGAGATCAATATTTTAAAAAGCTATTTTAAGATTAATAATGATAGTTCCTATTTTTCCAGAGACAGAAGGACAAAAGAAAGAAAAAAAAGAAAAAAAAAAAAAAAAAAAAACTGACCTGGTCTGTTTGACTCAGCGGTTGGTGTTGGCCCTTGAACCAAAGAGTCACGGGTTTGATTCTGGTCAAGGGCATATACCTCAGTTGCGGTTCGTCCCCAGCCCTGGTTGGGGTCATGTGGGAGGCAACCATTTGATGTGTCCTTCTCATATCAATATTTCTGTCTCTCTCCCTCTCTCTCACTCACTCCCTCCCACTCTCTCTGAAGATAAACAGAAAAATACCCTCTGGTGAGTATTAAAAAAAAAGGTATTACCGGAACCTAAAATCTCAGGTCACTTGAAGGAGTGTAAACAACAGTGGGGCTTCCAAGTGGAGCTGTGTCCCTGGAAGGAAGGTCTGCTCATGGGGGATTCTAACCATAGTGAAAATATACATGATATCAGAGATTCAGCTCAAAACAGACAAGACTGAAGGCATGGAATTCCCATGGGTCTTCTTTCATTTATCAAATCTGATGTAAAAGAATATACAAAAAGGTAACAAGTGAATGTAGTTTGCAGGAAAATGGAGTAGGGGAAGTACAGGAAATGGATATGAGCAAATAGGCACAGAAAAGGGTACGTTAATATGTATAATCTAATAAGTAGGGTTCATTGTATAATAAGTATTCACTGGCTAGAATTTGTTTTATGTGTAGAAAATCTTTTGTTTTCCTCTGAGGTTTTAAAAAAAAATCTCTGTTGTTGAAAGTACTACAAATGTTCTCTGTTTTTTACCCACTGACCTCTCCTCCCTGCGCCCACTCCTCTCCTGCCTTCCCAACACTACTGTCTGTGTCCATTGGCTAGGGATGTATGCATATACTGGTTTGTCTCTTTCCACCCACCCACCTCTGTTCCCCTGCTCTCTGAGGTTTGTATTGAGTAATCTATCAATTCTGCTTCAAATTGCCAAGGAATCTCATTGAAGTTGAAACCCAGCAGCTCATATGACTTTTGGTTGAAGTATATTTCCTATGCCATATAAACAGTGAGAAAATTTTATGCTCAATCCCAGAATCATTTCATTCTTGGAAGATAATCATGTAACAAAATCTGATTTGGCCAATTAACTGTAATTTAGAACCTTAATCAAGTGTTCATCAGTAGATGATTGGTAGTTCTACGGTAGGAGACCATGAGGTTATAGCCTCTAGTTCATCTTCAACCATCTTCCTAAAAAATCTATGGCAGTATTAATGAGAAGGAGAAAGGAAAAAAAATAGAGCACAATAGGATTATGATGCAATGAGCTACTGAAAAGGAAGGACAAGATGCGAAGCTCAAAATTTGGGAGACTAATACAAAAGCAGGACCCTGATATAGGGGTGTCAGGGATTTCAGAAAGGAAGGGGCTGATTGAAGAAAGGACATGTAAATTAAACTGAAAGGCCACATCTGAAGTTGTGCTAATGGCTTGAATAGAGCAGAGGCAATGCTGTTCTCACATCAGGAAGAGATAAGGGAAAATAAAGAGAAAGAAAGGCTCTGATCTCCCCCAGTTGTTTATTGATTATTTTCTTTCTCTAGAATTATGATCGTGCCTTATGATGCACTTCCTTCTTCACTCTAGTTATATAATATTTAAAAGTATCAAAATGTGCCCTGGCTGGTTGGCTCAGTTGGTGGGATCATCCATCATCTTATACAAGAAAAGGTTTGGGGTTCATTTCCTAGTCAGGGCACATACCTAGGTTGTAGGTTGAATCCCCTGACTGTCCCTCTCTCAGATCTATGTTTCTCTCTCTCTTCTCTCCTTCTCTCTCTCTAAAACAGTAAATATGTCCTCAGGTGAGAATTTTTTTTAAAGTAGCACAATATACTTTTAGTGCATTGTAATATATTAACACTTACTCCTATATATTCTGTACCAGTAATATTGACCTTTGTTTTTTCCCAAATAAGACATAAAAACTAACACATATTTTTTTCTGCATGTATAACATTCAAAAAAAATTTTTTTTCAGATACACTCTCCTTTCCGGAAACCTGGGATAGTCACGCAGTCTTCATCCATTAGGGAAAGCTAGTGCTTTGCTTTCCAGCATTGCTCCCTGAACATCAGTGACTCTGCCATAATCCAATTCCACTCCAATGCTTATTTAATTGTTCTGTTTGGGTCCAGTGTCATTTAAATTATATTATGTGAAACTGATAGTTGGGGGAAAAATGAGTTTGGAAAAGTCATTGGAATGGTGTAATCTTGTAGTGTATTTTGGCTAGGTAGAAGAAGAAGCTATGTTTCAGGCTATTCCAGGTTCAAATTTAGTTCCTTGAAGATGAATAACATAATGGCAACTGCTGCCCAGGATAGATTCATAAAATAAAGGCTCTAAAGCAACAGCTACCTGAAAATGGTGACATCTATTTGTCCTCCAGTAGTAAGAAAGTTATAATACAAAATATTGGGCTGAGATGAAAGCCAGTAAGAAACCACAGAATTTGATACTCTAAAATAGGTGTTAAATAACAGGAAAAAATATGATATATTTCAGCTTTATCAGCTACTATCTCTAAAGTTGGATTAATCTCTCTAAACTAATCATTTTGTTTTAATTCTAATAGTTATCTATTAGTTCAATTCACTATGCAGTACTACCCAACCTAAATAGATCCATTTTGTACAAACTCTTTAGACCCAAAACTACAGTAGATGAGAGTGTTTTATTGTTTCTTTTAGAAAAAAAGAAAATGAAGGTTACTATTTTAGATATTCAACTACAATGTGAACTTCAATGAACAGAAAATATTTCTTGTTTACAGTTTTAGTTTTCAACATTTAAAAAACACCAAAAGGTCTAAGTAGTCTTATAATAGATCTTATTGGAGCATGTGGTTTGAAGAAAGATTGGATGTTGGCTGACATGATCTATACCTTTGAGAAGCCAGGAATTTTTTTTCTGCATGCGGTATTTAAAAATAACTGAAAGACTAATTCTAAATTTATAGTTGAGGTATGTATTTTATGTATTATAATAAATTTTTACATGTAAAAAAAGGAGCTGGATTAAAAAGATATGAAAATAATCTGTGAATAAATGTTTTGAATTTTAAAGCATTTAGAATTAGAGTGAATTAGTAAGAAACCACCCTTAGAAATTGTGTTCAGTTCGTGCAAACTACTTTCACTGGGACATAAATGAGTTGGAGTGAATTCCAAGAAGTGTGACCAGAACAATGAAGATAACCAAGACATTATCATAAGGAAGATATTTAATACCTGGGTTCTGTATATTCTGAAAGACATAAATAAGATGGCATAAGACAGATTTCTTCAAATATTTGAGAAGCTATCCTTTGGAATTTCCATGGGAGCCCAGAGTTCAGATAAAGGATGAAGAAATAACAGATCCAAAGAGTAAGATTTCTGCTCAATAAATGGAGGACCTGCATATAAATAAAAGTTATCAAAAATTAGAATGAATTTGATGGGTTTTTTCAGTGAAATACAAGCAAATAATCCTATATTTTGATGTGAATGAAACAACGAATAGAAAACTAACACTACATAATTTGTACAATTGTTAAGTCTCTCTTTCTCTGATTTAGTGAAATGGCATAACCAAAGATATGGATCTCATTTATTTAAAATCAGTTTAAAAGATGGAGTAGAAAATGTCACTCAAACAATGAAGTGTCGCATATCTTACATAAATGATTTTCAAACTATTGATGCAATATATAGGTAAGCATGAAACCAACTGAAATAGGCAGAACCGTATTGTTAAGTGAATAAAATAGAATAGAGAAAATATGGTGAAAGTAAAAATTCACCTAACAAAGGTTAAGTATTGCTTTACAAAACTTCTCTTTTGTGTGTGTGTGTGTATTCTGTCATGACACAAATTCTATGTACTTCTTTGGACTACGTCCTAAAACCTTTGAAAAACATTGTCTTAGACTATGGCTCTATATCTAATTTGCACAATTTTGATTGAATTGGATAATGAAGTAACAGAAAAATTCTTGTAAATAAGTAATAAATTGGATTTTTTTTTTTTTTGGTCAATGAATTTATTTAATTAAATTATTTTATTTACTATTAGTATTATTTAAAATTCTTCATCTTTCATAAGGTTTCTCCCTTGAAAATAACTGTAATTTCTTTGTTTGATATTTGATTTTGATCTTTTGAAACAGAGGAGTATTGGGGGATGAATATTTCAAGCAAGTACACTTAAACCCTTGATCCAGTGATATCTAATTTCAAGATATAATAAAGAACTAAAAGGAGTTGGTGGCAGGATGAGCTTTACAGCCAGGCATCCCTGGGTACAAACATTGGCACTTATATTTTATTCAACCTTGGATACATTATTTCACTTTTCTTATATTTGCCTTGCCGTACATATGAATTTAAGAAAAAAATTATGAGTTTGATTTTTATGCCATGGTTACTTTCTGAAATCAAACTTCATGAATGACCTTTGGGTTATAGAGAACACTAGAATCATTGCGCTTTTTGATAAAGTCTTCATGAAGGAAAGGAAGGCAGAGAGAAGAAAAAAGAAATAAAACCAATTTCTATTCCTTCTACTTACTGCTGTGCCATCTCTTGTTGAGGTGAATGTGTCCATCTACTTAGGAAATCATTTACTTCACATAGGCATTTGCGAGCCGAATAACACCAAGTGGAAAATGAATAAACATGGAGGATTTTGTTTTATTTAAAAGAAATAATTGGGATAAATGGACACTTGCCAAGTGTTTTATCACAGTACACCAAGATAAGACCCCAGCTAGTAACCTGGGATAGAACAATCATCTAAGAATTAAGAGAATCATGATGTCATTTGGATGTAGGTAACCTACATTTAGTTTCAGGTGGCAATATGCAGGGGATGTTTGGATATTTCGTGCTCTGTCTTGGTAAAGAGATTTAAGGAGAATCCCCTAAGCTCTCAAGGGAGACTCTTAAAGCAAATACAGTTGTCTCCTTTATCTGTGACTTCACATTCTGCCGTTTCAGTTCCCCAAGGTCAACTACATTCTGAAATACTAAATGGGACATTCCAGAAATAAACAATCATGTTTCAAATTGCATGCTGTTCTGAGTAGTTTGATGAAATCTTTCATCAGCCATCTCTATCCTGCCTGGAGGCATACCTTATCCACACTGTGCACGCACCTACCTGGTGCTCACTTAGTAGCTGTCTCGGTTATCAGATTGACTGTCACATTGTTGCAGTTTTGTTCATGTCACCTTGATTTCTCTTATTGTATCTAATTTATAGGTCAAACTTTATCATAGGAAAAATATAGTATATATAGAGTTAAGTGCTATCCATGGTTTCAGGCTTCTGCTAGGGATCTTGGAACATACCTCTGGAGGATAAGGGGGGACTACTGTACTATTTTGTAATGATTATTTTTTAATCTTAGTCAACAGATTATCCATAAAGTCGTTGACATTGAAGATCTTAGATATAAGGCTAACTACTGTAATTTGTTTATAACAAAACACCTTGAATTATATATGCATGCATAAAACATATATATGAAAAAGTATAATTTTATTAAACACATATAAAAGAGTATAATTTTATAATTTTATTCAGTACAGCTGCTGAAGTCCACTTGTACTGGCTCATAAAAACTAATTTGTAATTTTCAGAAAGTTTTCAAAGTGGTTGTTAAAAATTAAGTTGCATGAGTGTACATTTTAATAAATTATTTTTCTAGAGGCAAATCCTTTAGCTACAAATATTTATTACTTCCTAATTATTTTGCTACATTTTAATATTATTTATACTCTTGAGGTTATGTATTTTTGGGATGTTTTAAATAGAATATAAATAAATACATGTATGCATTTATATAAATAAATAAAGGTATGCCACTGCACATTTTCCCTCAGCATTCAGTGATTTGCTGTTGGCTTGAAAACAACATTTTTGAGAACATTTACACCACAAAAATTGGCAAACACTTCAAATCAGGGCTTCTGATTTTAGAAAAGTAATATAAATGCCATCATACAAGTAGATTGTGTCAATGGATTTCAAAAGTATTGGTGGCTTACATCTGTCAGGGAGACTCAGACTGGGAATTTCTAGGTATTTTAATTTCATTATTATGCTGGCCCATCCATTCTCTGTTGCCTCTGCTGAAGGCCAGTCCATTGCCTGATAGCCATGAAGCAGTTTTATAGAAGACAAGAAAAGCCCAACAGGCAGGAGACACTTTGAATAATTCTTGAGGCCATTCATATAAAATATTTTCTAATTTTGAAGCCATTAATACAAAACATTTTTGCCACACAATAACTTGGTCCCTTTGATATATTTTTTTTTCCTTCTATCAAAATGAGTTTACTTTTTCTCAAATTGAATAACTTACTCTTGCACCAAGTCATCTGAGATTCAAATCAATTTGCTGTGGGAGAGCGATTTCCATAAGATCGCCCTTGGAGCATGGTCGGTCTCTGGAAATGCCTTTTCTTTTACTCCCCCACCCCTTTCTTCGCTGCAAATTTTCACTACAAACACCAACTTTGTTCTAATGCTAACATTTGATGAAAAGACCAGTGTAAAATGAAGTTATAAATTATGAATCCACAATGCAGACTCTTGATAGCTTCATAAACAAGCACAGAACACACTGATTTTTATGCTAGCTAGACTCCTAGAATGCATCAAAAGGAGGTTCGTGGATGAGGGCGTTCTCCTACTAAGCTGGTTGTAGAAACTGTGCATTACTGAGATACGGTGAATAGTTAAGTTTTTCTTTTTCAAAATAGAAGGTCCAAGAAAAAATATTGGCAGTTAAAGCTGCTAAAGTAAGAGCCCACACACTACCTGAGGGGTTCTCTATGGATGCCGCTCTGAAAGCAGTGTTTTCTGTTTTTACTTTTATTTTATTTTATTTTTTCTATCATCATTTATCCCCTCTATGCCCTCTTCCACCTCCACCCATTTCCACAGTCACTGTACTGTTGTTCATGTCCATGAGTTTTCTCTCTTCTTTTTTCTTTTTTCAATCCCTCCACCCACCCCACCCCCGCCAGAGCTGCCTGCCTGCCCTCTATCTATGAGTCTGTCTCGATTTTGCTTAGTTTTTCAGTTTGTTCATTAAATTCCATATATGAGGGAAATTATATTGTCTTTCTCTGACTGGCTTATTTCACTTAGCATAGTGTTCTCCAGGTCCATCCATGACGTTGCAAAAGGTAGAAGTTTCTTTCTTTTTACGGCAGAGTAGTATTCTGCTATAATTTCTGTGAGTGTGTGTGTGTGTGTGTGTGTGTGTGTGTGTGTGTGTGTGTGTGTGTGTAGAGAGAGAGAGAGAGTCTTTAGGGAAAAGAGCTTTGAGAATCCATCTTGTTCAACGGCTCTCTTCTGGTAGATAGACATTCTTTACTCTCTATTAGGGTACATACTCTATTCTCTTCCTGGAAATGCTATCATGATTTATTTGACGTAAAAGCAGGCAGTTAAGAGCTTCATAAATGTACCTAATGTAAATGTCCTCTATGCTAACTTGTTTTGTTTGTTTGCTCAGACTTACATGTTTTTATTTTAAAAAATTGTGTGTATTACAGATTTAAAGATGTCTCACAATTTCCCTCCCTTCAACCTCCTCTGCTCCTTCCCCACATGACTTCACCACACTATTGTCTGTGTCCATGAACTATGCCTATAAAATATAAGTTCTTTTGTTTATCTCTTCTCGCCCCTACCTCGCCCCACCCCCGAGGTTTGTCAGTCTGTTCCATGCCTCCATGCCAAGGGACTAATTTTTTTGTTCAGTTCTTTTTGTTCATTAGACTCCACGAATAAGTAAGATCAGGTGGCATTTGTCTTTCTCTGACTGGCTTATCTCACATGATAATATTCTCCAGGTCCCGCCATGTCGTCTCAAAGGATATGAGATCTCTCTTTCTTACAGCTGCATAGTATTCCATTGTGTATATGTACCACAGGATTTTTATCCACTCATCTACTGATGGGTACTTGGGCTATTTCTAAATCTTAGCTATTGTAAATAACACTGCTGGGAATCTAGTGGTGCATATATTCTTTCTAATTGGTGTTTCAGGGGTTTTAGGATATATTCCCAGAAGTGGGATCACTGCTCAAATGGTTATACTTCTTCATCGTAATTGGAAATGAGTGATTACCGCTGTCTAATAAACTCTCTATGTATGGAGGAAACTAATCAATTCATAAGGGAGTTTTCTTTTTTTTCTAACTTAAAAGACCCTAATAAGGTTAAACTTCTGCCAATTCCCCCATTTCAACTTCTATCATTTTCCTTGACATGGCCAAGTTGTCACTCCATCTTATTATAGTCTAGGAGGTAAAATTTATACTTTCTCCTTATTTAGTTCACTAGTATTTCCTTCCTATTAGAAAGTTAACACAGGTACATACACACTTCTGATCCTCAGATTAAATATTTTGTTTTAAATATTTCAGTTATCTGACTCTATTTTTGACAAAGTCAAATAAACAATAAGCCAAACTAATATAAAATTTACCTGCAAAACATCTTGATACGAAGGGAAATTCTACACTATTGTCTTCTTGCTTTCCCTTTTCATGTTTTTGAATTTTTAAAAGCATCACTACACTTTAAATAAACATCTAAGACACAAATCCTTTACTTGGCACATGTTTACTATAAATGGTATACAATTTGTTGGTGTGATAAATTCCCATAACTCATTCCTGTTAACTCCAAAGTATGCTGTGAAGCAATATTTCACCAGGTTTGAAAAGAGGTGGATTTAAATTGTATGTGATATGTTTTTTCAACGTTAAAACAGGGCAGTATTTATGGAAAACAAATTATGTATAATTACATGTTAAAAAGTATAAGCTTAGTGTTTTTCTTTGAGGAGAGTTGAGAACAAATCGTTTCTAACATATACATAAGCAACAAATTAGAGATTGCTTTTACAACAATGTATATCAAATGATTTATAAACTTGGTCTCTATAAAGCCAGATTATTTTGGTCACACTTCACTGTGGGATATATCACTAGAAGTGAATTTAAAATTTTAGTAAGTGCACTGAGAAATCGATTTTCCACCTAATCTTGTCTCTGTATGTTATAGCAATAAAACATTATTCACAATGTGACAAGCACTCTGGCACTTGCCTCGGCCATGGGAAATAAAATAGTTATTTATGTTTATTAAGAATTAATTTAGGTTGAGCATTCTGGAGTGAATTACAAGTAAATTAGAAGTTTTAGTTTATCAATCATGAGATTCAAAGATTTTATGTCCATAATATTCATCTGGAGACGTTTTATTCTTTTCTTCACCTTCAGAGTTAGATGCATTTTGATCCTTCCACAATCCCTTTTGTGATTATTGATATGTATTATAAATTACTCCATTTAGTAGAAAGATTCATTAAACACTGAATTTTTGCCAGAATCTCAAGTTCAATTTCAGACCAAGACACCATTTCACAATCTCATGACATGATATAGTAACTTCTTTTTCCCTCTAAAGGTTGTTTTTAGTGACTATGAAGATCATTTGTTTTAGTTTTATTTGTTTTAATGTTAGATGTATTTCATTTTAGGTGCCTAGTCTTCATACTGGCAAGATAAGGTATGCTCTTTGGGGAAAATATGAGGTTGTCTTAATAAGAAAAGTTAGAAGAGGCTGAGATGTGAATTCTGTTCAAGCTGCTGATGGGGTGCTGCCAAGACAAAGGAGGTGGTGGGACATGTAAGGCCAGAGATAATGCTAAGCAAGTGTGTCCTTCTCAGCTGGAGGCTTGCCTCCTCCTGGTCCCGTAAGGAAGCTCTGAAAAATGTCTTACACTTACAGAGTTCGTTTTCTCTTTGAGCCAAAGAAGGTCAGTCTTTTGCAGTCCCAAGTTAATCATTCAATTACTGGCTGAACACTATATTTTCAGTTTGTCTAAGCATATTTCTTTGGACTAGGGGTGAGTCATTAGTAGCCTACAACAATAGGGTCTGGAGCGTGTGTGTACTATCGATGTAAAGGAGTTCTGCATAAGTCACTAAGAGAATCCATTACAGAGATTTACAGGGAAATTAGTGAATAGCTTAGGTGAATGATAGATAATAGATAAAAGCACAAACAGAATTGTATCAAATTAAAAAACTTGATGCCTTCAGTTCAATTTACAATGCGTAGATTTATTTTTGCCTAATTACTATTTTGATTTAAACTTATTTGAATCAGAATGCTTGGTCAATATTGCATGAATCCTACAGTCCTACATGCACTTACCCACAAATTTTTACTATCTCCTTGGATCCTGATGTCATTTGAATCTTGCAAATATAGTATATCTATACAGGAGAGACTTAGTTGTGATAATTGAATAAGATTTAGAGAAGGATACTTGTCTCAAAATTGTTAAACCCCAAAGTCATTCTTGATACTACCACTTTTTAAATCTCTAGTTCTACTTCATAAAAATCAGAATTAAAGAGCTACAAAGCCCTGAAAATGGCCTAGCTTTATATATAAATTAAAATGTAAATAGTGGTTAGTTGACCTGATCAGCAAAATCTATTTCCTTCTCTACAGCTTCTCCTCTGTGTCCTTATAATCAATCCCCTTTCTGTTCTATATCAGATAGTTTCCTAAGAATAGAGTGAGAAGAATACCCATCTTCACAGGTGTCCATTGCTTTGAACCTAAGCCATGAGCCTAGTTTATCCCATGTGGTCTTTGATATTGGCCCTAACATGGATCTGGTCCTGTTGCCGGCCCGCCTATTGGCCTGCTATTAAAAATATTTTTTTCTTCTCCTCATATTTTTAGTAATAAAGTTTTCCCTCAGTCCCTCTGTCCAATTCTAATGCTCAGGTGAGTCCTTCTGATGGTTTGTGTAACTGACATCTGGTAACATTTTTTGTTTTTCTTTTCAATATTAACAGCTCAGTTTTATGACCTGTTTTGATGGAACCAATTTTAAGACACATTAAGGTTTAACTAGTAGCCTATATCCAGAGACAAAAGGCACAGATTTTTCCACTTTACCATTACTGAAATTTATCCATTTATTTGAATTTGCTCACTGGTCTCCCTTGTGCCAAGCTTAGATCTGGATTGAGACAATAGCATCATGTGCTTGATGCCAATCACCTGAACTTTTATTCTCTTTCTTTATTCATTTTCTTAGCTTCTCACTTAGTCTGTCATCCTCTATACACTTTTGTCAAATTTATTTTTTATAAAAAAATAATTATTTCTTTTTATAGAGGAATACTATATGCACAAAGTTTATAATGAAAAATAGCAATCTTGGGATCCAATCTCTGCCACCTCAGTTCTTCTCCACAAATATATTGATAACTATTTCTAATTTTGTTGACAATCATGATTAAAGCTATGTCTCCATTTATAATGAATTATGTGTCATCATTCATTACCAATTATTTTTATAACATGAGAATTTGTATCATTTAGTCTATTAAATGCCATCATTTATGCCCTGAGGAATCTCAGGCACCTCTATGGTCCATAAAGCCACTATGAACATAGGACTAATATTCACTTGTTTAGAGGTAGATCCAATATTTACCTATATCCATGAATTTTCCTTTATTTCCACATTTTTGCATGCAGTAACACAAATGAGTCTCAAAAAGATCATTCTCAGTGAATGAACCCATGAACAAAAGACTGAATATTTCATGACTCCATTTATATGACATTTCAAAAAAGGCAGAACCATACAAAGGCCTGAAAGCAGATTGTTGTTTGACACTGGCTGGGAGTGAGCAGGTGATTAAGTGCAAAGACCCATTGTAGAAATATTTGGGGTGATTAAAATGTTTTATGTTTTGATTTTTACACAACTATACATGTGCCAATATTAATCAAATGACAATAAAATATTAATTGCATTATATGTTAATTGTGTCTCAATTCAAAACAAGTGTTGTTTTTTTTTAATTCTATATCATTTATCATGTCAGTTCTAATATGGTACAGAATATTTCTAAGTATTCAATATCTTAAACAAAATAGAAATTTATACTTTCCATAAATTTTGAATTGGTATAATGTCTCTACCTCACAAAGGTAGTAGCAAAGATAGCCCCATCCTCAGCATCAACGTGGTTCAATAGAACTGCTCTGGCCACCGCAAGCATGCTATAGCATACCTCAGTTCAAGCAGTAGCAAAGGGAAAAGAACAATAAGAGGGGAAAAAACACAACATAGTTTTTGAGGGACCAATCAGAATTGTACTTGACATTTCTATAGATTAGAATGTGGAAATAAGCAACAATAACTTAAATAAAATAAAGCAGAGGGTATTTATCCTTACAAGCGAGTGAGCCATCAACATTTGCATTTTTTTTTTTGAGACTCAGAGACAAGAAGGGGATGAGAAAGCTTTAGAGTGAGAAAGTGAAGGATTCAGGTATGTTCTGAATAGATCATTTGGCCTGAAGAAGCCGGAGGATGGCTAATTAGAAGTGGGAATCTAACGTGATTTATTTGGAGTACATATATGGTGTTTCTGGTTGGTCCTGAGTTGGATGCAGTGGGAAAACTTAGACAAGCCAACAATTATTGACCAAGTCCTGACTGTTCTAGACTAATTGCTGCAGACTTTGTGGTTTGGCTTCCCAGAATGATTGCCACAGATTTTTTGAATCAGAATTCCAGTGTCATAGAAGGTCTGGACAGGTCACTGTCCATCTAAATATTCAACCAGTAAATTGGTCATATGGCAACACTTTAAGAAGAAGAAGACTAGGCTATATAGTTTGTTTTTCTGTGTGGCTATTCTTTTCATAATATCTTTCATACTGCTTTTAGATAAAATTTATTCGTTTTAAAGTACTTTTATAAAAGCAGCCACATGTACAAGAATTCTAAGTTTTCATTAATAATTTTTCTAGATTTATAGTCTCTGTTGGCATGTGGTTTGTCTTTGATCACAGTTTCTCCAGTAATCATGAGCTCTCCAGATTGTGTCCTTGATGCCCAGTGTTCAACTCTAAGGCATGCCACATATTTTAAGTTTTGCTATGTTAGCATCCCATTTTTCAGTACTAAATATTGTATTGGTTTAGATATCATTTCAATTGGTAAAATAGAGACTCAAAACTAATAATGATATAAAAGTGAAGTATTTAGGTTGGATTTCAATGTTTCAGTGTTGGAATTCAACATGATTCTAGGCTCCTTCTAACTTGTAAATTTTTTTTTCAACATGTGGTTTCCATTTCATGGGACAACGTGACCATTTGAGTCTTTGTTACCATTCCAACCAGTTGAGAAGAGAATAAGACAAGAGGTAGACATGACCCATCACATTAAGGGCACAATCAGAAATTAGATATTGCTAGATCTTCCTCAAATATCTATACTTGTTGGAAAGGTAATCTAGTATATATATATATAACTGTTATTGTGGCATAAAAATTTAGTGCACATAATCTAGAATCGTAAAAGTAGATTCATCAGCCCTGGCCAGTTTTGCTCAGTGGTTAGAGCATCGGCCTGTGGTCCAGAGAGACCCATGTTCGGTTCCCGCTAAGAGCATGTACCTTGGTTGCAGTTTGTCCCCAGCCCTGGTTGGGTCATGTGGGTGGCAGCCACTCGATGTCTCCCTTTCACGTCGATGTTTCTTTCTCTCTCTCTCTCTCTCTCTCTCTCTCTCTCTTCTTCTCTCTCCTTCCCGCTCTCTCTGAACAAAAAAATAGAAAAATGTCCGCAGGTGAGGATAAAAAAAAAAAAGTAGATTCTTCAGAGAAAAGGAAAATAATACTAGATAAAGAGCACCATGTACATGAAGAAATTAAAAGCAATAACAATGCTAAATATGTGTGTAAATATTGTTTTAAATCCTATTTCTTCAAAGAATATCTGTTTTAAACAAAATAATAATAATATAAAGTTAAGATATAGAACACATAAATCTAATAAAAATCTATAACAATGTTATCTGAATGTAAGGGAAGGGGATAAAAAAGTACATTTTCACAAACCCTTACATTATATGGGAAGTAATATAATATTATTTCATTTTAGATAGTATTAGGTTCAAATATGTATAAAAACCTAAGAAAGAAAAGTATATGTACATTTTGAAAACAAAATGTATTTTAAAAAACACTGGCTTTATAATTATTCAAAGGTGTATATACATTTTGGAGTCACCCTATAGTTTCATTCAGGCAGTGTATTATTTAAAGAATAAGTAATATTTATTTTTATTGTTGTCAGTATTACAGATGTCCCCTATTTTCCTTATTTTGCCCCTCTCCACCCAACCTCTGCCTCACACAGGCCTCTACCACATTATTGTCTGTGTCCATGGATTATGCATATATACATATATAATCTTTGGTTCATCTCTTCTACTCCCCTCCTGCCCCCTCCCCACTGAGATCTGTTATTCTGTTCCATGCATCCATGCTTCTGGTCCTATTTTGTTCATCAGTTTATATTGTTCATTAGATTCCACATATAAGTTGGATTATATGATATTTGTCTCTCTCTAACTAGCTTATTTTGCTTAGCATAATAGTCTCCAGGTCCATCCATGTTGTTCCAAAGGGTTAGAGCTCCTTTTTTCTATAGCTGCATAGTATTCCGTTGTGTAAATGTACCACAGCTTTTTTTACCCACTCATCTACTGATGAGCACTTGGGCTATTTCCAGATCATAGCTATTGTAAATAACACTTCTAGGAACCTAGGGTTGCATATCTTCTTTCTGGTTGATGTTTCTGGATTCTTAGGATATATTCTCAGAAGTGGGATCACTGGGTAAAACATCACTTCCATTTTTAATTGTTTGGGAACCTCCATACTGTTTTCCATAGAGGCTGCACCAATCTGCATTCCCACCAGCAGGGTACTAGAGTTCCCTTTTCTCCACACCCTCACCAGCTCCTGTCTGTTGATTTATTTATGGAAGCCATTCTGACAGGTGTGAAGTAACATCTCATATTCATTTTAATATACATTTCTCTGATTATTAGTAAAGTTGCAATAATTTTTAAAAATTCTAATATACTATCAATTAAACATGTGACACAAATGAAAATTTTTTTCAATTTTATAACAAATGTACATATGTATATTCTAATAAAAGTTCTCAAAGGTATATACCACTACGTACTTATAATCTTTCAATGTTAGATTTATTACTAATTTGTCTTTATTTTGCTTACATTTCCCACATTTTATAACCCAATTGAAAATAAATAATACGTTCCATAAAGAATGTCATCGACGATTCTTATGATACAAAACTGTTAAGGTGCTCAGCTTTACTAAGTCCGTGGTGCATTGCAAATGACTTCTACAGCCTTGCAAATGCCCCTTTTTTTCATTTCTCCCTAACTGTGCTCAGAAATATCATATTGGTTGCTTGAAATTGACCATGGTGATTTTTTACACTGTGGAAATGTGAAAAAGCTACAAATCTGGACATTTTATTACAGAAAACCAGTTGTTAAACATTTCTCTTCATACCACAATGCTAAGAAAAACCAAATAAAGATATTTCAGGAAATATGTTTAGTAAACAATGTAAAATTCTCCTGAAAGAGATAGATACCTACACATTAATTTATTCAAAAATAATAACATTCATGTTTACCAGCAGCTAGCAAACATATTCTTTCTACAGCTCTTATTTTGTTACTCTTGTCATCTTGTCAGTTGAGCCAAGTTATTATTTTCATTTATTCTTAAGTCATTTTTGTTTAATGTTTACCCTCATTCAGTTATGCAGAAGACCCTATTATGAGTCACATCTTTTGCAGTTGATATTTATGATGTAAGCATGTCCTAGGGCAATAACTATACATTTGGTTCCACATAATAACATCATAAAATGAGAGATATAGAAATAAAACATGTATTAATAAAACTTCTTCTTGTTGGAAAAAATTCAGGCTTTTTAAATCATAGGTGCTAATGAGACACCATGCTGAGAGTAAGAGAAGCTGAACATTTTATATAGATATAAGGATACAGCAGACACTGTTGGCTTTGTACCCATGTTAACCAATCTAATCAATGAAGATTAAGAAAGTCATTCAAAGCAATGCATTCTAGTACTTGCTATATTTCATATGGTTTTTAAATATTTGTGTAGATTTGTCTGCATTTTAATAGCTCCTCCTAAAAAGTTTAGTTTTTTTGACTGTTAATGGTTGCAATCCAAATAATATTCCATTATTACTCAAAGTGTACATCAGCATCGCCTAGAAGCTTGTCAGTAATGTAGACCTACTGAAACAAAACCAGCATTTTAACACGATGCCCATGTAACATGTATAGAAAGTTTGAGAAGTATATTCTAATCCTTTCCCATGGTCATCTTATTAAATAATTTATTTTTACTTGTTTTAACACCAACATTAAAACTTAGTTTATAAATCAGTATTTTAAATAAATATGATTTATATTACATTTTCAGGTGTTTAGTATATCATTGTAAAGTGTTAAGGAATTGTATATGTAGTACATATGTTTTACATAATGCTATTTAAATAGCATATTACAGAGTCTTATGTTGCCAAATACTTATTATAGAGGTATTTGGAAAGGTAGAGAGATCCACGTGTTTGAGAATCAGATTTTATTTGTCTTATAACACTAATGCT